>NC_034414.1:11758480-11936897 GCF_002078875.1 Numida meleagris | reverse complement strand
TCGGCGCGGCGCCGCCAGCTGTCCCGGCGGGTCTGAGCGCGGCGGGCGACGCTGCCCCGGAGCCGTTCTCTGCGCGGTCCCGCTCCGGTCGTGCGGACGGAGCCGGCGTCCCCGTGAGCGCGGGGGCCTCGGGCGGGCGGAGAGCGAGGAGTGACGGCGGTCGGGGCGGGAGGGGGCTGCTTCTCGTCCCGGGAGCGCGGGTGCAGAGGCCCCAGGTAACAGTTCTTGTTGTCGGCTGTCTGTATTTTGTTGCTTTGGAACGAAACGGAGGGTGGAAGAAAAGCTCGGTGCTGTTTGTAAGAGTCTGTTGTGCAGCGCGCGGGTGGTGGGGATGGACGGTGCGTGAAGTATCCCGAAGGGAAGAGACAGGCGGGGGGAGCGGAGTAACCGGCGGCAGCGCTCCGCCAGCGGGGTCTGGGGGCTCGTGGCGGCCTGCCCAGCTCCTCCAGCGCCTCGGTGCTGCGTGTGGGCCTGGGAAAACTTCCTTTGTGCTGGGGGAGGAGAGGCTGCCCAGCGCGGGCTGATGGACTGCGTCTGGGGGCAGAGACTGCGGCGTCCGAGTTCATTAAAAAAAAAAAAATCGGAAACAAGTTGCAGCGTAGCTACTGAGAATAGGTGGACAGTAAGAGGAAGTTGCATAGAAGGTAGAGCCAGCGGGAGAAAGTACAGGGAGAAGAAGCCAAGTAACAAATGTTTGAAATTGCGGCCTTGCGCTGAATAAATTAGAGCCTGGCCCTCTTTGATGTTGTGCCGTATTTGGTAATCTTCTATATAAAGGCAGTTGTTTATTAAAAAATACACAGGTCGAAAGAAAGAGGAAAAAAAAAAAACCCTACTTTTTTCCTGGTAATTTCATAAAATAAATGTGACCTACATAACTATAGTATAGTAGTACTCCTGGTTCAGAAACTTGAGATTCCTCTTTTGGGATATTGTTCTAGCCATGAACAAGGCACATAAAGACTCATTAGTACAGTTAATCAGTGTATCTAAGTATATACTGGTGACTTAGTTATTTTTTTTAACCTTTTTGACTAGTTCTCTATACAGCAACAAGGAAAACTGAATGCCTTAAGTAGAAAATGACACCTTTCAAAATTCCAAGTAAATAATTCCTCTCTGAATATGTGTTCTTCTGTTTCTTACTTCTCAAACTGCATGAAATTGAAGCTGCTGATATTCTTTAATCATATCCTGCTATTATAAATTTATTCCTGCTGTCTAGCTGAAGAAACTTGAATTCAAAGCTTGCTTACAAACATACAAATGCTGGGATGATGTTTTGGATTTGTTGTTGCATTAGGTTTTGTTGTGGGACTAAAACAAGAGCAGTATAGGACTAGTTAGAGAAAGTAACGCTATCGAGAGTTGGAATGTAATTAGAGAAGGGTTGCATATTGTGTGTCTTTCTGGTCCTGAGCAATCTGAAGGATATCCTGTGGAAGCTTTAAAAAAAAAAATAACATTGATCGGTAGCATGCTGTAAGCATAACGTATGCTATGTTGTTTTGAGGTCAGCCTGCATGACGTTGAGGTAGAGATATTCCACTTTCGTTTTATAGCAATTGCCTCTTAGTGTCCACAGTTAGTGCAGAAGTTACCCTAGGATGGATTTGTTTATTTTTTTGACTAATGCAACAAAATTAAAAATGAGTGGAAGTAGTACTAATGTGAAGTATTGGCTTCACAGCAGCGTGTCTGTAAATATAGTCCTCTACAGTAACTGTGGATGGTGTAATTACTTACCAGAATGAGAGTTCAGTTTTTATCAGCGATGACCAATAACATCAGTCATCCATCTCATACAGCATTCGTCCAGCCCCTTTGTACACGGAAAGGCTGCAGCAGTGTCAGTTTCTTCAGAAGAATGCAGAAGTTGTTTCCAGACTGGGCAAGTAACCGAAGGGGGAAATGTATCTAAGCATGCCAGTAATGATAAATCTCATTTACTCTGTAAGTGACTTAGAGTAAAATATTTTCCTCAAAGTTCACATTAAAAAAAAAAGTCATGGGAAATATTACTTTTATCTATACTTTTCAGTAGAAATGCGATCTGCACTTACGTACTGCAGAGTAAGTTCAGTTTGTTCCAAGTGGTAGTCACTTGGGAATGCTTTCATGGAGAATTTGGAATAGAGGGAGGAAGTGTGTCTGCACATTTCATGTAGCTCATACTTTTCAGGTGCTTAGCATTGAAATTACAATGTCACATCGATCCAATAAAAAAAGAAAAAGCCGGGAAGGCTGCAGTCTGTAGCGCATGAGGACCTTTTGATATCTGTGTTGAGACTGTTGCCAGCTCAGATCTAGAAACTCATTGCTGCATGCTGACCTTGATGAAATAACTCAGTCTGCACAGAGATGGCAGCTGGTTGCTGCAGTGTTGTCGTTGGTGTTGGTTGTTTTAGCAGCCACGTCAAGAACAGGGGAGTGCTAACTGATACGCTCTTTGCTTCGGTGGTTGTTGCAGCAGAAAAGTACAAGGTGCTGCCCTGCCGAGTTTACCTGAGGCCAGTGTGCAACTCGACAGATTCCTGGAGGAGAAATCCAACTTGGGTGTTAAATATTAGAGATGTTATCTCAGGATTCAGGAAGCCTTTGAGCTGCTAATTAGTGGAAACTGGAAGAGTATTTTTGAGGAAAAGCTGTTATGTGATTGTCTTCTCCCTGTGCGCTTCTGAAGCTACTCATAGAGACAAGGACAAGATGAACTTGTGGTCTGACGCAATCTAACCATCCTGTGACCTTTCTACCTACCAGTGTAATGTTTCGGGTTTTGGGGGATTTCTTTTTAAAAATAATTGATTCAATACGTTGTAGAAGCATTTTAATACGTACAGCTAAGAGGTCTGTGTAAACAGTGCTTGGCCAGTAATCATCAACTGGTTAATGCTTTTAGACATACCAGGTTGGTGACTGAGAAGCATCAACCAGTTGTAACTGAAACTGTGCAAGTTTCCTGCCTGCGGGGAAGCTTGTCTGCTGAAGCAAGTGGCAGAAGTAATTTGGCTCCTGCAGCAGAGTTGCATGTGGTTAGACTGGTAGCCTGGTACCAATACAGCGATACAGAGGTAAATCCTCAATAGAGCTGGGATGACACGGTCTTCTTCATATTCTGCTAATGTTTTTGTTATGGTAAATGTGCATACCATTCTGAGTTGGAACAAAACAGGAACTCTGTGCTCACAGTTAGTGCAGAAGTTACCCTAGGATGGATTTATTTTTTAACTAATGCAACACAATTAAAAATGAGTGAAAGTAGTACAAATGTGAAGTATTGGCTTCACAGCAGTCTATCTGTAAATATATTCCTCTACAGTAACTGTGGATGTGTAATTACTTACCAGAACTGACTGCTTTGAGTGAGAGGTTGAGCTAGACACCCTCTGAGGCCCTGTCCAGTCTGTCTTGTTCTGTGATTGTATATATGTGACGTTTTAAAGAGAAATTATTTTGCAAATTGTGGATTACTGAGTGAATTATTCAGATGGGAATCGTGTTATTTGGGGGCACTGGCATTACTTAAAAAGAAGCCATGCCCTAAAGCAGTAGCTAGTGTTGATTCTATGTGGTGTATTCCATTATACGTAGGTTTTCAAGTGCACTTTGAAATGAGAGATTGGTGGGAGAAGTGTGTGAATCATATGGGTGACCTGGAGAAAAGCACAACTTTAGAGGTGGTTGAAAAGTAGAAGAACCATTCTAAAGTTCTTAAAATAAACAAGAGCGGATATGAAAACATTTTTCTGTAAGAAGAAACGTTGCAACAGAACTCAAATTCTTAGCCTTTGTCTAACAATGCTGGTAATAGGCTTGGCTGTAAGGGATGGAAAAAATCTTGACTAAGTGCAGTGGAGTGAAACAGCCTGGGATGCCATCAGTTTCATTATTGCTTTTTCTGGTATCGGCATCTATAAAATGCTGTGCGGGAACAGAATTGCAGGTGTGGTGTTAGCTGGGGACAAAATGGGGTGAAATATGGAGACATAAATGTCGGTGAGTAGTTCTGCAGCTGACAAAATTGATGTCAAGTTTCCTGTTGATCTGTGTCCTCAGCTGATTGGCCTTAAGGACATCATACCACGATTCAAGTATTTATAAAGATTCTTCCAGTAATAAATCTGTGATGTCCAATAATGTAAGCTCATGCTACTGTTTTCTTCAGCTGCGGCACCCACTATTGGCTGCGTCGAGTTCCTTGATTTTACGCAGCCTAGTGGAGTTTAATTAAGATCTCTTATCTTTTGAGCAGACAACTGAAATGGTAATTGAGTTCAGAATTTGAAAGGGGGAGTGTAAAAGCATGGATATGCCAAAGAAGCTCACAAACTTGCTGTACCTAATCTGCGTGAGTCTACATCCACTGCTGGAGTAGCTTGCAGTGGCTAAGGGTGTGAGCTGCTGGTTCAGGAAGGGGAAGAATGTGTTGTGGCCATGAAAAACATCTGTCGGAAGATACAGCTGCCTATATTGGCATTTGACTGGAACACTGTGATGGATGCTGTCTTGGAAACGTTGTCTGGGAAAACTGGTCAAAAATCACGATTCAACAATCTGACGCACAGGATGCCGCGTCTAGAATCTTCTGCATAATGCTATGGATGATAATTGACCTAAGTAAGGGAGTTCCAAAGTGTTCTCACATGCGCTGAAACAGCTGATACTGTTTTTTGTTTGTTTGTTTTCCAAGAAATTTGTTGCCAATAATGAAAGACTTCAAAGCATTCCTGGAGGCTTCCTTTTCTGGTATTAGAAACACCCTATTCTTACTTAGCTGTTAAAATCAGAAGCTTTCTGATGAATTTGTACTTTCTGGATGGAAATGAATTTTTAAAATCTAAATTAAGAGGTGCAGTTGTTGGTCTCAGTACAGCTGCTTGGCTATGTAGAGGCTGTCCTGAATGACCGGCGCAAAACAGAAAGGAGCGCCGATCCAGAGTTTGTGCCCAAGTAAAAATCGTACTCATATTTAAATTACTGAAACTGTCTTTGAAGATTCCATAGACACGATCTGAAATGAAATGGATTCAAACTTTTCACTGACAGTTAATCTCATCTGTAAGGAGGAATCTTCCACTTTTATTACAATGAGTTCCTTCAGGGAGCTGCTAATTTTTGGTGGGGAGATAACAGAACTATAGTGAAAACACTAACATTTCGGGTTACTTATGTACACCTTATTGGAAAACTTGGAACTAATAGTATTTTTAAAAAGTGGATATCTTGTCTGTTCCAGAACTTGCACATCTGTCAGTAAATTAAAGAATGTTTCTTTACAGTTTATTTGCAAGAATTTACATTTTATATCAGATGCGTCTGCAGCACGTGAGTTCTTCCAAGGTAAAACAGTAAAAAGAGGTGGGTTTTTTTTGTTTGCTGTTTATCTTAAGAGAAAAAGCTATCAGTCTGATTTTATACTTAACTGCTTAGGCTGTTTATTTGACTTTGAAAGTCCTTCTAACAAATGAGCAGTTCACATACTTTGTGGAGAATGACCATGGAAAAGGGAATAATTCAAGCTCAGGACAAGCATGGAAAACCACTTAATACCAAAGACATGCTTGATGTGCAGTCTGTCACACAAGAATCTGGTTTGTTTTCGTAATTTTTAATGCTCCTGGAGACCATTATTTTATTAGATGCACGGAAGGGATAAACACTGGAAGCCCAGCTTAATGCATATTCAAGAATTAAAGTATCTGGTATGTTAGCTGCTGTGTGTACATGAAGCAGAATAAAGCCTTTGTTCCCTCAAGCATTGCTGGGCTGATTTCTCTGCTTTTTGCTGTATCTTCTGTTTTCAGCCACTTTGTGCATAGTGGTCATACTGTCAGAATCTCTTCTCAGTTAATGTTTTGTCATACTTCCTTCCCAGTACTTCTCCCCACCCCCTCCAAAATGCCTACACTACTTCAGGTCTGTAAGTTACTCTCATCTGATCCACTTAATCTGATGAAATATCTGTTCCGTTTTCTCACTTCCTGGCAATCTGTGAATGCATCCGGTTGGTACACAGGGCTTTCGAACATCAAAGTTCCTGTGTTTTTTCTTGGTAAGGAGTTTTCCTGCTGTGGCAAATGCGCTGCTATGAATTCCTTTCCAGGCTATTAGTACTTTCCATAGTATATTACTGCCTTCTTGTTTTGCTGAAGTTTTCCCTGTTATTCCATAAAACTTCTGCTGTCTCTGCTACTCTGTTAATTCTTAAGTTTGCTGTCATTCAGTGGTAGAAAGATGCCTTAAATCTGTTCTAACTAATAGCAAAATAACCACAGGGAGTTTTTGTGGATACTGCTCTTGTTTTGAGGAAGCTCTGCTTGAAGGCTTTATAAGGAAGGCAGGAAACGGTCTGACATGTTATCGTTGCTTCTGTATTTAGTGCTGGAACTCAGGGAGATTGTGCACCCATTTGCGATGGCTGTAACGTGCTTCTGAAGGATGAATTACAAATAGTATGAACTCTGTGCTTGTTTAGCACTAGGACAAGCTATAAAGAAAATGCTAAAGGCCTTCTTTTCATGCTTTTTCTTTTTTGAGAAGAAAATGTTCGTGCAACTCAGCTTAAGTGGAGGAGTAACGTGTCCGTGAGCAGATGGTGAGATTACCTCTGCTTGAGGTGGCAGGATTTGTTTCTAATAGAGACATTCCCTGTTCATTGAGATAGGAAACTTAAGTGAGATTAGTCTCTGTCCTGGTTACAGATGTCATGTCCTGTACGTTGGTTCTCCCAATGTTTCTTACCAAAAATCTATACATTTCTCATTAGGAAAAATGGCTTCATGGTTCACTTTTGTATGCATGCTGGAGCAGTGCATATGTAGATATGTTTCATTTTTATGTAAGCCTCTGTAAATGAAAATGTTCTTGAAA
The DNA here is from genome assembly GCF_002078875.1 of Numida meleagris. Classification (NCBI taxonomy): domain Eukaryota; kingdom Metazoa; phylum Chordata; class Aves; order Galliformes; family Numididae; genus Numida; species Numida meleagris. The sequence continues at coordinate 11,930,027 of NC_034414.1, read as the reverse complement.
TTAATTTCCATCCCTTGTAGAGGCTTTGATCTGATGGAGATTGCCAGGCATCTTCCCGCCTCTTTTAAAAAGAACGCTTGGCTCCTTTGAAATTGCGAGTAATGAGCATAGCTCTATTAAATAAAATGACATGGCAGTACACACATACTTGACCAAGTAAGTGCACTTCACACTCTAAACATTTGAACGCATTTAAATACGTATAAAAGTGTGTGTTCTAAATCACCACCAAGGACGTGCTGCGTTTAGGGAAACTGCATGGCTGGAGTCAGAGGAGGAGGTCTGTGGGTTTCTGCCCTACCCCATCTGATCAAATACTCTCGGAAAATATTGTATTTGAAATGCTTTTGGATTCTTTACATATTTTGAAAGAGAAATGTGCCTTTGAAGGTGATCAGATCGACTGCTGAAAAGTTTTTTTTTTAATTGTTGCTTAGATTAGTGTGCAGGAGTTGAGGAGAACAATCCTGACTTCAAAGATTTCCTTTTAGTTCTCTGCATGCCTTCAGCTGTTGCAGAGTTCTGCTGATTTCCCAAGGAGTGGCCCCTAATGGTTGCTCTGAAACCTTCCAAGTGCTTGGGTAGTTCCCTACTTTGTGGCACAGTGGAGATTTGCCCTTCTCTTTGTAGGTGTTGAAGAAGTTTAAATTTTGCTAGCAGACTGCCTTTGAGTTTAGGTGGCTACAAATTCAAAAGTTCAAAGTGGAGCTTGTCTTTTTAAGTGAAAATGTTGGCTGCTGCAGTGTAGTTAACATTAGAAGGTAAGCTTGCCTTTATTTTAGCAACCTTTATGTCTAGGGAGCTTCTGATCTTTTCTCGTGTGAATGTACTGTTTAAAACTAGCATGCAGGATGAAGTTTTGCAAAAGCTGTTGTAGTGTTATCAGATGTTTTTAATTTTGAACTGTTGAAAAGCTGCAGGCAAATTTATACGCTGTTTTAGAAATGTTAGGGGACAGGACTTAAATACAAGCTGTGTTTGAGTGCAGAGCAGTGCATCTTTACCTGTGGGCATGGCTCACAGAAACAGAAGCTTCTTGGGAGGGGGAGGCTACTTGTTGAGCACAGAGATCAAAGCTGCTCATTTCAGTAGAAAAACAAGGCTTCCTTGTTCTTAAGGAGCCCAAGTTATTGTTCTTTAGTTTATATATGGTTACTTTGAAGGCCACAGAATCTCGATGTTTTTTCTCCTTCAGAAAAATCACTTGCTCTCACTGCTGTTGTTATCAGTGAGCACCAGAATGCACTGATAACCTTCAAAGTTGTTGTCCAAATAGTTCTCAGCTGTCTTAGCGAGTGTGATCCTATTTCCATTTATTTGAATAAAATTTAGGGAAAAGATCCAGCTCCTACTGAGAATCCTTAGGCTATAGCAAGACTGTGAAACTGTGCTCTGTACTGCTCCTTGGAAAAGCCAGGTAGGAATTATTGGGAGGACTTCATAAGCTGGGAAGGACAGGCTGTTCTTGCTTCTGAAAATTTGACATAGTGTTCTTAACCAGCCGGAAGCTAATGAAGAGATTAAATCCTGCTTAGATGTCCAGACAGTCTGAGTAGTTGGTGTAAAGCATATTAGGCTTCTCTTTCAAATGTTATCTGTGGCTAGTGGGCTTAGGCCATCTATGAAATACATCTTGAGGAGAAAATCGAGAGAGACTTGCGTTAGCAGGAGGATAGTAACTAAGCTGAACGTCGCTGAAGGCTGCAGCTGTGCTGTAATCTGGGCTGGGACCTGCCCTGATGGTAGAGTAGCCCAGCAGCACTGTGTTGTTGCTCATCAGTTCCCTAGTCCATTCGGCACTCAGCTGTACCAGCTGGCAGCAGGTGGGACAGGACTTCTTTCCAGTGGCAATAGTTGTGGCTTTGAAGAGTCTCAAACTGTGCAGCCTAATTTAGCGCGGGAATGGATCTGGTGTCTGCTTTTTTTCCACAGATTTCCCCTGCATTGATGATCATCATTTCATGGAATGGATTCATACGAGTCACCACCAAAGCTCCTCTTCAAGATTTTATTACTGAGGACTTCAGTTGTGTGGTTTTCAGTTTTTGGTTTTTTTCAACTATGTTGGTCTGTCAGTGTTTCAGTCTTAGTTAATCAGCACTTTTCTGAAACATACAAAAGAGAGCAGAAACTTCAAAGGCATGCAACATTTCTTTAGCACAGTGTTGATTTTAAGATACACTGTGCATAGTGGTCTTAACACTTCTTAACAGAGCTATTAAAAATGTCAAGTTTTAGGTTTTAATAGAGAAGTTGCATCTGCTGGCATTTGTCTAAGTAAATTGTTCTTTAGCTAATTTGCATGCTGTTATGTTTTGTTTTTCTTTATTTCTTATACTAGGTGGTAGCTCTGTGTTTAGGAATTCTCTTGATTAAAACAGTAGGGGTTTCTTCTTAAAGCTGGAATAAACCTTTCCTCCTCTAGCGTATAACACATTGATATGGAAGGATTATGGTAGCTTTTAATTAAGTAGATGATAAGCAGCTGAGTTGTCTGATAGTATTTTGGGATTTAGTCCAACTAAAGTCAGAAAAATGCTGTATTCTCGAGCTGCCAGTGGCATTTGTTTAGTTTGAGGTATGCCTTTCGGTGCTTTGCACTAAAATATTCCTTTTCTAAGGGAGATCACTGTTCTTGACCTAGGAGCATGTTGTGGGCAATACAGATAAAAATGTCTTTTTGTTTGTCTACTTTTTTGATACAGGTTGAGATGGTATAAAAAATTGTCTGACTTGAATCTTCGCTGAAACAGGCTTCATTTAAAATAAAAGGAGGGAGGAAGATCTGGTTGAGGGGGGAAAAAAAGCCACTTTTCCTTGAAGTCTTGTGGAACCTTCTACATCAGTTCTGGTTTAATCTTGATTTTTGAGCGATTTGACATGAATTTGTTTTCAGGCTTAGCTGAGATACAGAATCACTTATAGCGATGTCTATCCTTAATAGCATAGGCATTGAAATGAAGTAGATCAAACAAAAACTTGGCCAGAGTCTTCAGGAATGTAAAGAATCTGTTAGAAATCTGTTAAGAATCTTGCTGTCTGTGGCCAGTCGACAGAAGTACAGTCAGATTGTTTGAAGCCACATATCTCTGGTCTGATTCAAGGAGGAAAAGAACGTCTAATTGGTGTGAATAGCAAGAAAATACCTATATATTTAATTATTATATAATTTATTATATATTATTTGATGCAGATACGTTTTTTTTTAATTTGTAGATTATTGCACGACTTAAACTCATGATGATTTACATCCAAAGGACACATTTAGATCAATGAAACTGTGTTTAAATGAGGATTGCTGTTTACATTACCCTCCTAGCAGAAACTCAGTATTCATGATTTTTATCTTGCTACTTGATATGCAACGAGCTGTTGCTGGAAGACAGCTTATCTCCTGGAGTCAACTCTAACCCAACTGTGTTTAAAAGCGGTAGAAATAGTATGGATAACCAGTGGTAGAAATAGTATGGATAACCAGTGCAGTTCTTATGGCGACCTGTTGTAAAATTATCTTAATACAGAGGCACAGATATTGTGGTGAACACAGGAAGCAGTATAATAGTACCAAGCACAAGGTCGGAATTGGAGGAATGTAAGATGTCATTTTCTTGGCAATGGCTTTTTGCTAAAGTAACCTTCCAGAGTTTCTTCCCTTACATAAGTGAATGACACTTCCTTTAAAGGGTTGTTAAAGGAATTACTTAATGAGCAGCTGTACTTGAATAGTATGTCTTGCTTGTCCACAAACTAGCATTTCCTATGTGCTATTTCTATCCACAAACTAGCATTTCCTATGTGCTATTTCTATGCTTAAGTGGGTAAACTAAAATCCAATGGAAGTAAGATTCTTCAGCATCTTTATGGCCATCATAATCATAGTACAGTTAGCTAGGGCAAACTGTAGGGCATTTCTGTAGTATGTTGAAGTAAATTGAAAGGCCTGTACATTGTGTGCTTTATCAATGCTGGAATTTGTAGTTTTCAGAAATTTTTTTCATAAATTTATATAAAAAAACTATTTTCATAGGTTTTTTTTCTTTCCTGGAATTGAAACTGGTTAAGTGTGCTGAATTGCTTCAAATCTGAAGCTCTTTAGGTAGCCAAATCCATCTTTTTCAGTCTGAGGTTTAGTGGTGCAAAAAGAAACAAAGTACTTACTCTACCTACCTGTAAGTACCAATAAGAAAAGTAAATGGGTCTTGTGGAATGTTTAGCCTGTGAATGTAATTGTGTGGCTTCTCTTGTGTTAAAAAAAAAAAAAGATGTCTTTAAAAATTTATGCTCTAGGTTTCTGAAGGATGTGTGCAACCTTGTAATTTGGTGGTATGTGGCTTAGTAGTTCTCTGCATATGATTTCTTTTATGCTTTTCTAATGTTTCATTTCCTTTCCAGAGCTGCTGAACCTATTCTGAAGCCAAGGGTAACCAAGCCGTACAGGGGACTTGTTGCTTCATTAAATGGACATCTGCCCTCGCGGTATGGCCCAGTTATCCAGTAGCAATGGATTTAACCAGCGCTCATCACCTTCTTTGGCAACTGCAAAGTCAAAAGACGTGGACAAAGAGGAGGCATTGCAGATGGAAGCTGAGGCATTAGCTAAGATGCAGAAAGAAAAAGGTATAGCTGGTAATAAAGAAACTTCTCATTCTTTAAGCAGCACCGGGCAAAAAATACAGACACATAGCAAACAGGACCATGATCTCATGGTGTTTCCAGAGTCTGATGCCAAGAGAATGGAAGATAAACTAAGTACCATTGACATAGAGAAGCTTACTCAAGCTGAACTAGAGAAACTGCTGCTGGATGACAGTTTTGAATCTAGTAATGTACCTGCGTTACCAGTAACTCCTATTTTGAACCCAGCTGTGTCTTCACAATTTTATCTTGGGCCTACTGGTCAGAGAGGACAGTGGATACCAGCACCTGTGACATGCACTTTACCTCCTATTTACCCCTCAGCTTCTTATATAAAACAGACTGGTGTATTTCAGAATGGATTCCATCCAAGTATGTCCTCCTATCACTCTAGAGAGCCTATTTATTTTGGTTTTCCAAGGCAGTCGCAATACATTTCATATCCACTGGCAGCTACTACACCTTTCCATCCACAAGGAAGCCTACCTATACATCCTCCAGAACTTGCACCAGAACTGGCAAAAGTATTTGACAAAATTGCAAGCACCTCAGAATTTCTGAGAAATGGGAAGTCAAGCACAGACTTAGAGATGACTGCTATAAAGTCTGCAGTTTCCGGCCTACCAGCCTCAGAAAACAGCAGAGACATTAGTAAATTTGACTGGTTAGATTTGGATCCCCTCAGTAAACCAAAAGTGGATAGTGTGGAGACTTTATATAAAGCAGAGGATCATGGGGAGATGGCATCAGGTATGATGGCTGAAGATCCATGGGATGCTGTGCTGTTAAAAGAGAAGCTGTTAGTAACTTGTCATCCGGAAAGAAAAATAAATGGGAAATCTTCTGGAGCAACCGTTACAAGGAGCCAGTCCTTAAACATGCGAACAACTCAGCTTGGGAAGTTACAAGGCCAAACATCACAGGTGTGTAAATCGATATTTTTAAGTAGTGGCGTAAGGATAATGATTAGTCACAATATTTAAGGACACTTTAACGTCTGTTTGTGAAATAGTACTTGACTTGTCCGGATAATGTGATGTTACTGACACATGCGTGCTTCGGTGATATTAGAAAAAATTGAGCATTAGTACTAAACTAAGTCCTAAAGTAAATGTGACTCTGTAATCTTTCCAAATTTACCAAGGAAACTGCTGTTTTCCAACACATTTCAAAAGGGAAATGAAAATAACCTTTACAGCAATGAAGTATTTAAATCATATTGATAAATACTCAAACTCCTGAGGAAATCGAGCAAGGCTACAAAGTAAAGATGGTGAGGTAGATGTTGACGGCTTTCATCTCGAGCAGGCTCTATCTCAGACTCTGAAAAGTGGTGTTTTCACCTTATATTTGAACTTGTCTGCCACAGCGATTTTCTGCTCTCCCAGTATCCCTTGCAGTCTTTCACAGGGCTACTGTAATTCTCTTTTGTAGACCATTCCTCCATCCCTTTGATGAAGGAATGCTAAAAAGATTGTAACCAAAACTTGTAGGTATGCTGTTCTTGAAGGTGGGATTCCTGGTGGGTGTTGATAGGTCAGAAACTCTATTTTGTGCTGGAAAACCATCTTTGTGGGATGTTAGTTGCCTCAGGCAGGGCAAAAGGCTAATCTCTACTCTAGGACTACTATCTCTTACAACAGAAGGTCAAGACGAGAGTGTCAACAGACCCTGTAGTTATGACACTCATCTTTTTGGACACAAAGCATATGCAGTTTCTGTTGAAACTAAACTGTACAGCATGTGATTGTGGCTTTATCGGCTGTATCATCTGGTAATTACGCCCCCAGAAGTACACCCTACCCTTGCCCAACAGAAGTCTGGAAAGCGAGTGTAAATTATTTAGCTTCTCGTACATTTTAAAATTCCTCTTTTCGTGATATTCCATAAAGATGCAACTTTATAAAACATTAGTCACTTCACTACAAAGGGAATATGAAGACTTGTGCATTGTTTTTTACCTTTTTTTGTCAGATGAGTACAGAGACTGGAGAAGTTTTCAGTGGAAAAATCTTCACCCTGGCAGGTGGTGGCAGGAAAATCACATTTGTAGAAACTGGCTGGAGGGGGGGAGCAAAAGATTTGTTCACCTGGGAGACTTAGGATTGCAGCTGTTTCAGATCTGACGTATTGTCTTTCTAGGTGTTTTTAATAGACAAGGGACGAGCTGTAAAACCAACTGTTATCAGTCAAGGATACTTTCCAAATTGCTCCTGAATTCCTCAGACCCCACCCTAAACTGGGCCATTTCACCCCCCCCCCCAAGAAAAGGAATATTTGTGAGGCTGAATCTTCATGTTTGAATTTCCATTAAGGTGAAATTTCTGGCCACTGATTTGGAGTATTTCCTGTTTTTCTGGGCTAGTTGTCAGTGTTCTGGCACACATCTAATAGAAGGCTTAGGAAGAAGAACCAAAAAAACCTTAAAGGGAAAAAAAAATCCTTTTTTTCTTCTGCATCATATTTTTAAAATAGTGTGTGAAGATCTTGGGTCTAACTTCTTTTTTTTCCTGTTCCTCTTTCCAGTGTTAAGCTGTGAAATCTGAGCTCAGTTATTCGCTAGTATTTGTCTGGAGAGGCAGGTAAATTTGGGCTCTTCAGCAGTTTGCTTCTTCACTTTGTCATTTTTATCCAGTGGTGTGTATTGTCTGTCTTCCAGCGATGTTTAGTTGGTTGCAGTGTTATTACCACTGACCGTTTGTCTTGGTTGGTGCTTCTGATGTGTTGTGTGCAGAGAGTAGTATTTGACTGATCGCTGCTGAATGAAATCTGTTTTTCCTACAAATTCCAGGGTTCTCTCAAGTATCAGTATTTAGAAGGATCTTTCTTGCTCATTAGGTCCATTCCCATGCTATTTGCAGAAAACGTTACCCAGCTAATACAGTGCTCAAACTCTGCCTTTGTGTTGTATTTTTTAACTCTTGCTACGACCAATTTAAAGGCTGTTCCAGTCCCTCGCTGTCATAGGTTGCCCTCTGATTTTCATTAGAAGTGCATTCCTAACTAGTTCTTGGCCAGTGTTCTTAGCAGAATGAAATAGAAGCTATTAAATATTGTTTTGATGTTGACCCTCAGTGCATTATAAGAAAAACTAATTTCTGTCAGCTTTCATTGCAACTTCTGTCTCTGTTGTGTTAGCTTCTTTACTGTTTTTTATCCTATTTTTGAAGATGACTTATGAAAATTTTAATTCTGTGTATGAGAACACACATATCATGTGCTTCGTACAGTGACATTAATAAACTCATAATGGGGAGAAGCATTCTGCTTCATATATCTTTATGGCTTTTGCTTTACTGATGATGGCATCACATCAGCATATGTTGATCTTGTGGTCAGTTAATACATTTGAATCTTTTTCACCATCTTTTTCAGACAAGTTCTTAGTTTATGGCAGTGGATGCCCAGCTGCAAGCTTGTGATTTACTTCCCGCCTGTGTTCCTGCTTTTGGTGTAATATTCCAGTTCCAGCCTCTATTATAAAGTTACCTGATGTTCCAAAGCTGCGATGTTTCTGCTTCTCGTCCTAAGCACAAGTCTCTCAGACTGATATACTTTCACGTAACATGTTGCTTTTGCTTGTCCTGTGCACACTTACTTTTTCTCATATAAGTAACATTTCATCTTGTATAGTATCAGTCTGAGCTATTTTGTCACTATTTTTGGCAATTTTCTTGTACTTTATCCCATTGACCTCCAGCAATACATTTCTTTCCAAGTATTTCCTGAAGTCTTGCACCTTACTGGTATGAATCACTTCTCTTTCTGAATCACCTCATAGTTCACTGCTCCTTTAGACAAAACTATTAGTAAGAGTTTCCAGTGATAATTTTGATTCCAGAAATGTTATTTTTAATCCCTTGAATCAATAGAAGGATTTGAGTTCTGTTTCGTATTCAGTAAAGCATCTATGCATCCCCTTTAAATACTTCAGTGTTCATCTCTCTTTTCTGAAAGTGGAGGCCAAATCATCATTTTGTCCTATTTTAGATGTTGTCTTCTCTAGAGTTCCTCTTCACAGAGCTGAAGTCTTTTGACCTTATATTCTTGTGGGGTCCAATTCAATTTGACTTTCAGTGGTGTGCTGAATAGTTTTAATCGAATGTTGAGAGAAGTTGTATTTGCAGACCACTTCTATTTTTGTAGGCTGTGCTGAATATGAGGCATTTTTCTCAGACAGATGTTTATTTAGTTTGGCCTGAAGTGTCCTTCCCTACAAGTTATTTCCTGTGTCTGCTAGTTCTTACACCTCTTAAATTGGCTCATCTAGAAGGTAAAGAAATTCAAATCTCACTTGTAGCCCAAGAACATAATCACTCACCTAATTAGTCCAATGTGCGTTAAACAAATTCTTAGTTCATCAAAGCTTGTCCTCTTGAAATTATCTTCTGAAAAATGATCAAAACTGAGTAGTGAAATTTAACAGAAAAAACAAGTAGGTATTTCATGTTCTTGGTGTCACGCTAGGAGGTAATTCCCAGCAAAACATGTCTGTTTTTCTTCTTTTCAATTTTTCTTCTTGTTCAAATGTGACTCTCAGATCAACTATGGGTAACAATAGGACGTTTTTTCTTGGCTCATTGTGTTAGAACGTATTGTACATAGGCAAGTTTAGCCAGGGTGAACAACTGGCTTGTAGTTCCCTATGCTTGTCTGAGTTTAACAGTCGACTAAGCTGCAAATTTTGTTATCAATAACTTGAAAGTGTCACACACTGTAAGGAGGGAGTTTTGTGGCAAGTTCTGACCGGCAGTTGGTTGACTCCTTATCAAAGGTGTTTACCTTTTGCTTTGTTTGTTAGCTTCCTGTTTCCTTGAGGGACTTTGTTGTTGCTATTGTGAAACTGTTTAAAGAATTCATGTTGTAGAAACAATAACGCAGGCTTGTCAGCAGGTCTTATGCAATTGGTCAGAAGCGTTTTTGTGTGCTAGAACTTTTGTCTGAGAGGTTAGAATGCAGCTTTCTGAACTTAAGGCATCATACCTGTTCAGGAATCTCTTTCTGGGTCTTGTGGCTTCCCAGCTTCCTCTGACTAATCCCCATAATCCCCAGCTGCAAAGGATTTATCCCTTTGAACTGATCAGCGTTCTTAAAACTGACATTTTAGCTGAAAAAAGTAGATTTAAATGCAATTCAGATGACAAACATTGGGTGTGTATATCTTTTCTCTTCAAAGGTTAATGCTGTCATACTTAATCATTTTAATTTGATTAAACTGAGCACCAAAAGAAAAAGATCTAACTCTGCATTTGTTTCACATTTGACCGTTTCTCTCAGTCTGATTTGACTATGTTGTCAGGTACCTGACACAATCTCATAAAATGAGATGCTCAGCTCATTTTGTCAGTTAATAATAAACAACCCACATACTGGTTAAGCAGTTCTTCCCTACTTCAACTACGAAGAAATGTTTGCAATGATTTTCAGAAAAACCATAGTGTACTCTGCTTTCTTTCTGGACTTCTGGTTGAATTTCTGTAACGTTTCTATAAGCATTGCAAAAGCTTTGGATGCAGAAGAATTGGTTGGAAGGCATCATCCTCTAAGTGTGCCGTGCTCCTAGGCCAGGTTCCTCGGGATCAGCTTGTTCTGTGGAGCAGCTGCCTGGAGTTCCACAAGTGCTTCAAGCTGCTGGTGGCTGCTAGGCTGTGGGTGGTTAGCTGTGCCTCGACCCTACTGCCTGTTCCAGCTCACACTGGCATCTGTATGGCTATGTTTGTGTATTGTATGTATGTGAGTTGGTTCAGAAACAAGGTTGTATTCAAAACTGTTGCACTTTTAAAAAATAAACAACAACAAAAAAGCTCTGTTTGCTACAGGGTTCATTTTTTTTTAAAATTGCAGATTGGTTTTAGCAATTGTTTTTAGGCTGGATACTTTGAAGAAGGTGGTTTGCATTAATAGGTGTGGTGGGGGGTGCAGGGGACATATGAGATCAAAACAGCACAAATTTGATACCGGGAGATTAGTTTTGAGTTTGCATTCTGAATGCTGCTTCAAGTGTACATTTTATCTTGTCCTGCTTTGTAGGTGAGGGTAGTCATGGGTAGACTTGATGCATAATGGTTCTTTGTGGGACTGCATACTGAAGGTTGTATGGCAGAAGTGGAGGAAAAAAAGCAATTTGCTCTCCTCATCACATTCAGCAAAATCTGGCCAAATGCCCAATGTCATTGCTCCCTGCTGAGAGCCCAGGAGCTGTTATACTTGTAGCTTATTCTTAACTGATATTGATGCTGTCAGATAAATAAATTACTTTCTTTGAAGAAGTCTCTGGTTCAGTGAATCTTTATTTTTCAACTTGGTAGTGATGCACGCGTTTCCCCGCATATAAATAGACAAAAAAAACTGGTAATAACTCAGTTGTCTGAAATTCTGTGTTCTGCATGTGGCTTTGTAGGCTCCAGGAATGTTTGCAGCTATTTAAATACTGTATTATCTTTGAGTTGCAGAAAGACAATGGGACCACTGGCACACTGACAGAAAATGTGCTTCTCCAAGAAATTGAAGGGCAGAATCAAGAACTGTCAGCTTTTTCTCAAGCAGTTACAAAGTAAGAAATTACTGGAAGTAGCTTTCAGAAGAAGGAAAAAAAAAAAGCTAAAAAACTCATTACTACTTTTGTATTGGAAACCTATTTAGTCAGGAGGACTACTGCTAGTTTTTTTGCTTGATGAAGTAGACTTTTTCTATGTATTCTTTTCCCTTTGGTTATCCCAGTTTTTCTTGTTTTTATCATGATTTTCCAAAATGCAACAAAATCCCGAGCGTGTTCAGTAGTATGAAGTCTCCTTTTTATTCTTCTGATCCTGTGACTTTCTTTAGTCACTTTCCTCTCACTGTTTTTTCCTTGTTTTTGTAACACTTTTCATTTTTACCCTCAAAGTGTTTTCTGTATCTTCACATATCTTTATCTCCTTCTGTTTTTCAGTACAAATTCTTTTGAAATAACTCAGTCTTTTTCTTTGCTGATAGGCTTTGGCAATTCCCATCGCTTAAGTGTCTTTCTAAACCTTAAATGCTCTTTTATATCACTTCTACCACTGGAACTCTGTAGAAAAAAAGCTAACAAAAACAACCAAAATCCCCTCCCTATGTTTTCCGACTTGGATTGGGTGGTGAAATTTCTTACACATGGTACTAAAGGAGATGGAACTTGATAACTTGGCGTTCCTTCTGTTATTTTTACTTACTGCTGCAATTTAACGAGTCGCATCTCTATTTTCTTCCTAGAGAAAGACAAACTAGGAGTCTTGCCTCTCTCTTTCAAAATCTTAAGAAAAATAATGGGGAATTAGAGATCTTTGAATTTGTTGGTTAATAACTACTTTGTAAAACAGGAATGTTTATGAAGTGAAATGCAAACTCCACAAAACCAGTGAGAAGTCATGTACAATTTGCTGACAACATTGACAAATCTTTCAAAATAAAACAGGCTTGTTAGAACAGTTTCTAGTTACATTTAATTGCTGCCCTTTCTCTCAAGACCCAGCGCTTAAAATTATTCCGGATTTACCACTGCACAAATAAAGGGATTCTTTTTCTTTTTTCCCCCACTCATCCTATTGTCAGGAAGCAAGATAATGAAATAGGTGATCATTGTAGATGACTTCTGTTCTTAATCTCCTATAATACTGCTTTAACATTGACGGATAGTTAAATTCGTTTATCCAGGTTAAATAGTAGAAAGTAGAAAGCAGGTACCGAAGTACTGTATTCCTTACTAGGTGAACATGTTGAATAACGTTTGTGTCCTAAAGAAAAGCCTTTACCTTAATTCAAGCCTCTCTCAACTTCCAGAGTTTAGATACCGCTCAGAAGTTCAGGTTAGACATTGACAAGTTCAAGCGTGTAAAGAGTTTTGTGGTCTTCCGTACATGAAGGAATTTACTCTGTTTTTAACTCAATTGTAGGCAAATGTCGTGGATTAGCTTTTTGAAAACTGCTTTAGAGCTTAGCTTCTACAGAATCTGAGTATGTCCTATAAGCTACATGGAAAACCTGCCTAATTATAAGTTCTTTTTCCCCCTCTAACTACTATTATATGATTATTGTGGGCAGTGTTCTGTTAAGAGTAGAAAAAATAAAATGCTTTTGTATACGTGGTTTAGGTAAAAGCAATAAGCGTTCTTTACTGCTCTGGCTTGTGGTTATTACTGTGTTCTTTTGCTTTAGTCATAAACCTATCCATTGCAATGCTTCATAAACTTTTTCTATTTACAGATTGAGGACCAAGTTTCCTTACACTAATCAGCAATCAAATCCAGGCTTTGTGCTGAGTCCAATCATGCTGCAAAGAAATATAAGTGGGGAGAGTGCCAGTATCAAGGTTTCTATAGAAATCAAAGGATTCCAGCAGCCAGTAACTTTTACATGTGATGGTATGTTTTTACTTTTTAAACTGGAATTTGTTTGTAAGGCTTGGAATGGTGGATTGAGACCGCATACTTGGTCTAGACCAGTGGCTTTAAGGTCTTGTAATCCCTGAGTCTCAGTTACAGGGATTGCTTGCGGGGAATGTGGGAAAGGTAGATGAAGAAAGAACCTAGATGTGGGTCACTAACTCCATCAGAAAATATTTGGAAGCTGAGAAACTGGAACAGTTTCCAAAGAAGAAAACCAAGCAAACCAGAAGCACTGTTCTATCCACAGCTAGGAATGTTAAGTGTTTGACCTACTTTATGTTAATTTGGGAGGGGGGGGGGAGAAGCAGATTCTGAACTTTCATCAATTTTTTTATTCAAACGTTTGCTAAAATACTTAAAGCTATTTCAGATTACCTGAAAATTCAGACAAATTGCTGTTGGGAAATAAGAGTAAACGCTGAAATTATTCTAGCTATCACAAGATCAATATATGCTTATCTACACGTATCAAAATGATGCTGGCTTGTTGTGCTTCAACTAGCCAGCCCAGTTCATGGGTAATGAAGCATATTAGTTTGGGATAGAATTCAGAGGCTTCCCTTGACATAAATTCTTATTCTCTCTGCAGTCAATACAGCACAGCCTGTCTGTATTAGGGCTGTAACTTCAGGTGCAATCAACTTCTGTCAGTTCTTGGTGATTAAATAACTGCTGCTGGTAATAATTGACCTCAGGAACAGCTTACTCTTTTGCCTGTACGTTGCTGTAATCTCTTAGGCTTGGTGAGAGCTCCCATTCCCAGGCCAGGTCACCTGCCGTGGGTCTGTGCAGCAGCGCTTCTTATCGTTTGCTTCTCTCGAGAAGCGCAGACCCCTTAGAACTGGTTGTTCTCAAAAGATACGAAGTTGCTCTACTGTTCCCTTGACGTAGGCACTCTACTGGAAAACAAGCTCCTAATGTGTAAATATTTTCATTTCATGTTAATCTTCTGAACCTTAGTTATTCTGCTTTGATTTAATACTCCTCTTCAAGTGTAGCGTAGGAAGGGCTCATGCTGTTAATTTCTAAGTTTGCACTTCATGAATATTACAGGCCTTATCCTTTCCCACCAAAGGTTTTAGTAATGAAAAGAGATGTTATAGCTTTGGCCCTTTGTTTTGAGGAATACTGTGAATATCTTGGATTGTGGTTTGTTTCTAGCTCCGCATATGCCTCATTCTTTGTACTTTCTGCTCACATCCTTTTTTCTGATGCTGAGACATCACCGTTAAACTTCAAATCTTTCATCCCTAGCATCTGTAGACATCTACAAGCATCTGTAGCATATACTGTGACTAGAAATAGGCGTGTTTAAAGCTGCCCTCTTCCATTAAGTCCATCTTTTCTTGGTAAATTCTTGCATGCTTTAGCTTCCTAATGCTAGTGCTGCTTCATTATGGCTTTCAGTCCCACTCATAAGGAACTGTAGCTTTTCAGTGTCCTTATGACTCGCTGTGTAGAGGGAGGAAAATAGATCAACTTCAGAGTTTATTTGGGTATACCTTTTGGTTCTGTTTGTTAGACTTCACAGAGAAGTACAGGGCTACTTGAGTAGTCCTGTCAGCAAGAAATGAGCCTCTTTCAATAAGATAGAGGGGATAAAAAGGTGGTAATGTTGTCTTCTTGTTAGTCCATAAGGCTTCACAGGACTGACGGGCCTTAAGCAACAGGGCCTATGACTACAGCACATAAACTGTTACTGCACCTTTTTATTCCATCATCCACTGTATTTTCTGCTGAAGGTAGTCTTTCTGAGTTTGTACTTACTGTTACTTGTTCTCAAGTTATACTTGTTCTTCATAGGCCACCGAATCCCACTGTGCTTACAGTAAGTCATCTGTTAATGAGATGAAGCACTTGTATTCTTACGGGAAATATGGTGGATACACAGGTATCCAAACAGTAGTAGTATCTCTTTATTAAGAGTAAGAAAATTCAGGACGATTAGGTCAATGGAAGAAAACTCTGAAGGTACTGCTGAAAAAAATAAATACTTCTGTACAGTGTTTTTTAGGGAACTTTGAGGAACTTTGACATCACTGGCAGATGATTCAGAGGCAATCAGAAAGTAGGTAGGGAGGCATAAGGAATGTTATTTAATTAAACCTGTGTTAAAACGTGTCTGTCTTTTGTTTCCTCAGTGGCAGCTGGTGCCTGTAGGAGAGTGTATGTGAGGTTTGACTGGGGTTATTTCTTTTGCTGTGTGTTTGCTGGTTAGGAAGGAAAATCTACTTTCAAAACATTTGATACCTGATTTAAAAAAAGCTTTGGTAGGTAAGAGTTGTGTTCTGCAAAAGCTTGGTGATGCTTACTAAGATCAGATCTACACGATATGAAAGCTGCTCTAGATGAATTAAAAGGGAAAAGATTTCCAGTTCAATTTCTTTCTGCTACAGCTGGCTTTAATTTCCTCAAAAGCAGTACAAATAGAGAAGTTCTGTCTTCAGCTTTTAAGATAATGGTTTTTAAACTTCAGAGTGCTCTAGAGTCATTTAATTGCTTGTCATCTTTGCTGTTTAAGGCAATCTTATTTAAAAAAAAATGTTTTTCTTGTGTAAAAACTCCTGCAAAATATATTGTGAATTAAGTGGTTTTGTACTTCTTGTCAAGTGGCTGCACTGTACTCTAATTTAAATAGGAGTTATTATTTCTGAAACTACCGGCAGGTGTTATAGCATACCTTTCTTTGCAGCAAAAAGTGAAGATTTCAAGTTATGAAATTGGAGAGATTGCAGAAGCATAAAAGTCTTCTCTACAAGTATAAAAATATAATTCAAGAACAACTACAACTTGTTAGTGAAATATGTTTAGTATCGTTTGCAGTACACCTATATTTAACTTTTAGATGTCATTTCTTTAAACAGTGAGCTCCCCTGTTGAGCTTATAATAATGCAGGCACTTTGCTGGGTGCATGATGACTTGAATGAAGTGGACATTGGCAGCTATTTCCTGAAAGTCTGTGGCCAAGAAGAAGTTTTACAGAAGTAAGCAAACTCTTTTTCGTTCATGTTTAACTTCATATTTTTTCATGGCACATTTATTGGCAAATTTATTTTTAGTGATTAAATGTGTGACAGTAGAAATCTCCAAAATGAGTAAATGCACATTTTGCACAAAGATCAGATGTCTTTAGAGCTCCTGTGGGATACAGCAGACTCTCAGCAGCTTCCCAGAAATCTGTTCTAAACTGCCATCTGTTGTGTGGAACTGTTTTTTTCAGATGCATCCTTCTAAAGCATTTCTGTAGATGGATGGTTTAGTTCTCAGGTCCTCTTTAAATCTCAATAACCAGGAAAAAATCTACTGACAATTTCTAATAATCTGATTTTTTTCAAAGCTAACGACTGGCAAATCCCCATTCATTTTCCGGATTAGAATGTTTGGTTTCAATGTTAACCATAGTAGTTAAGAACTTTACTAAAAGTGTTGGTATCTGTAATAGTATACTAAAACTTCCACTGAAGTAAAAACCCGATTGAGCAGTACGATGTGGAGATTGATTTACCACTTCCTTATTTTGAGCTCAGCAGGTTGCTTTAAATATTCCACGTGAGTTCTCTGAAAAGCACTGAGTGTTTTTGGTGTAAATAACTATAGCTTTCATTTATTTAACAGTAAGCACTGCGTAGGAAGCCATGAATATATTCAGAACTGTCGGAAATGGGATACAGAAATTAAACTGCAGCTTGTGACCCATAGTGAAATTTGCAGAGGTCTGGCACGAACAGTAAGTAGCTCCTAAACTGCAGCAGCAATTTATCTACAGAGTTTGAGAGTTTGCATCAGAGGTGATGGATCTGAGATGAAATTTTCTTGTGTAACTAACAAATCAGTAAATCTGTATTGTGTTGTATTGTGTGAAACATGGATCTTAAGACCAAATACTGCAGCTGGAAAAAGCGCACAAGTTTTTGATCTAAACTTAAGGCCTTAAAGAGGAGCTGCAGATTTCGGAGAGAAGTATAAGCTGAAAAGAGTTTTTAATTATATATATATATGATGACTGAAGAGAAAGGGGGGAGGAACAGAGCTGGATGCTCAGTAGCTGTTTCTCCTCTTTTCCACTGTCTCAGTGTGAGTGTTTTTTGGAGGCTATCAGTTATTTCTTTTCACTTTTGAAGGGATAACTTCATATCTTTCCACTTTTATTCTACAGGTATTAGTAATGAGATTTTTAAAATAGTATCATAAATCATAGAAAGTTGGGAACTGTACTCAATATATATTATTTTACTGCAGGAAGAAGATGACAGAACACCCGTACACCTAACCAAACACCTCTACAAAGTAGAAAAGCCTTTCAGAGAACCTAATATAAGGTAATATTATGTGGGTTTTTTCATTATCAAGTCAATGCTGAATTTCTGACCAAGAGTGTTATGCTCTTGCAGATGTGTTTAATAATTACTGTATCTTGCAGATCCTCTATTGAAGAGCTTCTTGATATCTATCATAAGCAAATTGAAATAGCTCTGAAAAATGAGGTAAGGTCATTGTAAATTATTGCTGAACCAAAAGTAGCATGAGAATGTTTACTGATCAGACAATTGGAGGAAATAAATTACAGGTGTTCTTGGGGGAACTAAGATCTGAACAAGATGTCAAATGTAAATTTGGAATAATTGCATTTTTGGTTTTCTTTCTAGCTTTTCCTGTGATCTGATAATTACCTAATCATTGCAACTAGCAGCGTGTCTTCCAGCTCCTGAGGTGCAAAGTAACCTTTTCCTCAAAAATGCTGGAAGAGATTAATTTAGGGGTAAAGGCCTGTATCTTGACTATGTCAGTTGTTGTTATTCATGAATCATATATTGCTAACAGATCAAAATCTATACAATTAAGCATTAACACGTGTACAGTGGAAGTTGCAGTTTTGGAACACGGAAGTTAGTTTTACACAAAGCATAATAACATCTTACTCTGCACTGTTGGATTAATTTAAAAAAACACAGTCAAAAACAGTGGATATTTCACTCTCTCATAGCTAACTTGAAGCAGCTTAATGTGCAGTAATTTCCCAAATGCAAAGGTCTAGCTGAAGATAACCTACTTTGCTCATTTCTAAAAGGACTAGTGTCCTGGTTTCCACTGAAACAATGTTAATAGCACACTGATGCTTTGAGTGATGGGAGTGCGATACTGAGCTGCCTGCTGGATTAAACCACAACAACCAGCTTAGTGTAACTCCTGATAGTAATTTAACTTGCAGACTGAAACCTTGAATTACTTCTTTAAGAAGTATGTTTCTTAAAGTTTCTATAAGGAGCAGTCTTGAAATGAAAGACTTGGTGGAAATGAAAAATATTATAATTAAGTCTGTTCTATTAACTTTGCAGGAATGCAAGTCTCAACAAGCTGCTGTCCACTGTTTACATATTCCCTTAATATCATTACTTCATAAGATTTTCTAATTCTCTTGATGTTTCTCATCGCTTCTCTAACTGTGTATGTAGCCTTTGAATTCCCGTCTGTGGACACTTTCAAATGAAGCTACTGTCCTTTTATTGACTTGAGAGCTGGTGAGGAAAATAGGAGAGGAGACTTTGTTTTTCATATGCTGAACAGCTGTTGTCTTCATGTTGTTAGCTTGGAAAGTAGGCTTAAATATTTACAATGTCTTCCAATTCCTAGGGTTACTTTCTTACCAGGGCAAAGTTAATTGTTGCCAGGTAACTCCTGATCCAAAATCTTTTTTATTCAAATAGCTGCTTTGTTATCTATTTGCATGAAGGGTCATGTGAGAGTGTGAAGAGAATCAGTTTATAGCTGAGCAAGAGAATATTACAACAGTTCCTCCTATTCTAAGTGATCATAAGTGGTAGTGAACAGAACATATACTCTAAGCCTTCAGAAAGTAAAAAGACATTACTGTGAAGCAAACGTTTTCATTATCTGTATGTGCTTTAGATGAAGACTGCTGCTATTAAAAGAAAATCTAGAATCTTTAGATTTAAATGAATGGGCTTTTTTCCCACTGAAGAGAATATTAGTAGGTTCTGTTTAAGTGTACAATCCCCCTTCCATTTCACCCCCAGGATGGCAGTTTGCAATTTCTCGATCTAAGAGCCATTTAAGTTGAATAGTATGCAAAGCAAACAGTTGCTAGCAATGTTTTTCAAACAGTAGGTTCAAGTGAAATCAAAAAGGTAAATACGTTCTGTTACAGAAGCTATAAGGTAGTGTAAATGTAGTTTGAATCTTTGTGTTTAAAAGAGCTGAAATTGAAAAGCTTTTTCTTTAGTGTGATTCTTTCCTCATGCTCCTTTAAATATCCTTTTTTTAGTCTACTTTAAAAAAAAAAATCACATGGGAATTTGAGCTTAATATCTCATTAGACAATACCTGCCTTGAGCAGATAAGAAATGATTGGAAACCTCTTAATATTTCTTGGAACACCATGCTGCACTCTGTACTAGTCCTGTTTTTATGATATTGGTAACTGAGCTGTGAGGAAGTTTTCGGTACGGCGGCTTTTTGTTTAGTCACATTGTTGAACTACAGTTAAATGTAATTGAGATACACATAACAAAATCTTCTTGGCAATTCTTTCTTTAAAAAAAAAAAAGCAAGATTGTGTTTTACAGTAGTGACCAGCTCGATCTGTTCTTTCATACATTTCTTATTAGAACCAGCATAAAGCGGTGGATCACTTGATTAAGACTGTCAGAAAAATCTGTTCAACGCTGGATAGTGTAGAAACTCCAGCAATAACAGAATCCGTAAAGAAGCTGCGGAGGGCTGTTAATCTTCCAAGGATTAAAGACACAGAGGTAAACTTGCACACTATAAACTGCATTCTGAGGTATGCTTTTTAAAACCAAAGGATAACATTTCATAGTCTCTGGTAGTTGCGAATACTAGCAACAATTTTGACAGGGTTATGTTTTTTCTTTCTTTTTTTTTAATATTTTTATTTTAGGTGGCAGTTTCAATTTTTTAACAATCATTTCCTATTAATATATTAATCACTTGGAATCCAACTCGAAGGTATTTTTAAAATACTCTTTTTTAGTTCTGTAGCTACAGACTTGGGTCACAGCAACTGCTGTTAAATGTGACCAAAGGAAACTTTTGCCAGCTGTCTGCCCTCTAAAATCAGTGCGGTAATGCTTAGATGAAGAATTCACATAACATATTTTTTTTGTGCAGTACTTATGTGAAAAGCACAGTTGGTCTTAGATCACTTAGTCAGAAAGTCAGTAAAGGGAAAAGTGTGCAAATGAAACAGCTAAATAGTCTTGCAATGCTATTTCAGGCCATGTTAGAGAGAATTGTGATTCCTGTGCTGTTTTCTTATTATTTTTGGCATCCTGCCATCCAAAGTACTTGAATGACTTCAAGTATGTTGGTGACAAATGGCAGTTCTTCTGAGGGGGGAAGATGATGTGATTTTTTTATTTTTTTCCCCTCTAAAATTTTCTGCCTTTTTTTCTTTAAAAAATGAAAGTTTTAAGTATTTGACATAATGTTGACGAGATGCTCTGTTAATGCACAGAAGATGTAAGTAGAGCTTTCATTCTTCTGCAGTTGTAACAGATGTCTTGGCCATTTTCTCAAGTTTTAGGAATTCCAACAGTTTTGCTTTTGAATCACCAATTCAGTTTTCATTAGAAGTTTTAGTTTTTATCAGAAGTTGAATTTGGCATGAAATCCTTCCTTAGTAGAAGGGAGTAAATTCCCATGATTTGTTTGATGCCTGTGGACTTCAGCAGCGTCCTTGATGAGACTAGACACTGTGGTTATATTGTATCATGTTTAGACTTCCATTCCAAGGAGCAAAACCAGCAGATAGTGACAATACTTACCACTCAGCTTCCTCAGTTTGCCCTTTCTTTATAGTAACTGTTCCTACAAAACGTGCCTTTGGAAATGTCACAAAACAGCTATTTGGGCTTAAATTGATGCATAATCGAGCTGCTAGCTTCTGCTCTCAACTGTAACAGCCCTGAGTTTTCTCTCTACTGTGAGAAGCTGAGCAATATTCCAATGTGCTGAGCCTTTTAAGAGTTCATAAGGAATGTTGAGATAGTTGTGACTTGACAAAACGTGAGCTTTTGAACTTAGTGAATAGTTCCTGTGTAATATGGAACTTGTGACACTGTCAGCTAACTTATGAGGAACTTCAATTGAATAAAAAGATGTATGAAATGAACACAAACACAGTCCTAATTCAGATGTTCCATAATTTCTAATCAAGTTGATTTTTTAAGGGCGATGGAAAATAAGTTTCTTGGTATTGAAATTTACTCTAACTTAACTGTGTAGGTATCCTTGAAATGTGGCGATGATGCTAGCAAGAGCTCATCTGGTGAGTAGAGTTCTTCAGTTTTACTAAAAGTGGCTTCAAGGTGTCTATTTTTGGAAGATATGCGTTAAAGATAACTTATAATTTAGGCTCACTGCAGCTTGAAAGTCCTCTGAAAGTGAGTATAGACCTGTTGACAAGAGCGGTTGAGGCCCTTCTGCGACTCCACATGAATTCAGGTAGCAGCACTTCTGCAGCAATTTCTCCAAATGATAAGACAACCAAGGAAGCACGGACTGCCACAGAACATCTCCAGTTCACAATATTTGCTGCACATGGAATTTTTCCTGATTGGATATCCAAGTAAGTAATTTATTTGTAGTAGAAAGTAGTCCCTTTATGGAGTTATTTTTTGATTACTTTACTTTTTCTCTTTGTCCAGTTTTGAAAAATACTACTTGATTTGTTCTTTGACCCACAATGGAAAAGATCTCTTCAAACCTATTCAATCCAAGAAGGTTGGCACATACAAGAACTTCTTCTACTTGATTAAATGGGATGAACTGTAAGTGACTTTGGAATACAACTGCCCCTGCAAAATAGATTTCTTTAGCTATACCTATGTACATAGCTAGCTGCTGAATACACTCATTCAGTCAACTCTTGCTCCCAATTCTACCTGAAGTGTTGTAAGAACAATGTGTGAGACTTGTGACCAAAATCAGAAATATTATTCTGAATGGTATTTGACTTCTGATTTTAAAAGTGGGAATGGAAATACTGGACAACTGCTCTGTGCCAATGTATTTATAGAGTAGAACTATAATGAGTTGGGAAGATCAGAGGATTCTTTGTAATAGGAACGGCTTGCACTGCTTAAGGAATGATGAATAAAGCTTGTTTTTAAGCAGTTCTCAGACTATCTAAATAGGGAAGAAAAGCAGCTGACTTCTATTTACACTGATGAATAGTTTTTTGTTCCAAATATATCACAGCCACTTTGTATCTAATTTATAAATCTAATTTAAGGTATTTCTATAAAGAGATCAGATGCATAAGTGCTTAATCTGTAGCATATGAGAATGTTTTGAGCTACTAAAGCTCAGTTTCTCTTTATGGAGCAGGGAAAGAGAGCAGAAAAGTAGAAGAAAGGACATGCAGAAAAGAAATAGAATGGCAGTTGATATCTGAGAGGGAAAAGATTTTTCATTTTATATACTCAACGTACACTTTTTGACTTAATAGTTATCAGGCAGTCTGTCATAACTGGAGAGTCAGGTGGGTTCCGCATTGCCCTATACCTTGTTTCCTGACTATTTTTGAAGCTCAGAGATGGACTCTGAAGAATGCTCTGAAAATTCTGCAGTGACGAATTACTGTAAACCAGAAGTTAAAGCTTCAGATTCTGAAATATCTGCTTCCTGAAACTGCTTGGACTACCTTTTTTTGATGATGCATTGAATTAATTGTCACATCTTTTGTTGACAAGTGATAGTGTATTACAGTAAAAGATGTTAGACAGACTGCTTATAAGCTGCTTAATATAGTTTTGGTGTTTTGTAGTCTGACTTGGTAATATGCTGTGAGTACGTACCAAAAAATCAGTCTAAAGGTTATGGAAAATTAAAGAAAGAACACTTGAAGCAGTGAAAGGTGTCAACAAAACTCTTGAGTTGGAGTTGTCCGGTGAGGTGTACACTCCTCATCTGTGACATTTCTGGTTGCCAGCTTTGTACTGCTTGGTGAATGTAGCTTTCAGTAGTTCTTAAGGGATTGTTTCACTGGGATGGGAACTACTGTCAGCTGACTCTTCAGTCAGATCTGAAAGTTGAGGAGGTGGCTAACAAGAAATTATGTGTGTCCTGGTAGTGAGCAGAGTGGGAAGACGGGTTATGCTAGACTGTGCAGTTCTGTGCAAGGAATGTGATTTAATAGAAGAAGATTAAAGAGGCTTGTTCTACTGCCTATTAAAAAGGGTTGTTCTAAATCTAGCTACCATACAGAATTGTAGTTTAGCAGATTTTATGAACTATTGGTGCAGAAGATACTGGAGTGGAATGTAATTGCATGAAAGTTTAGCATTTGTCCTTCAGTGATTTGAAAGCAAATGGCATTGACAGATTATATGGATGCCAAGCCTGTAATTTACTAATAATTGGTTTTCCTTCTGTGACTGACTTATTTCAACACTTCTATTTTATAGAATAATTTTCCCCATCCAGATTTCACAACTGCCTTTGGAATCAGTCCTGTGTTTAACTTTGTTTGGAATCCTAAATCAAAGTAGTGGAAGTTCTCCTGATTCAAATAAGCAGAGAAAGGGCCCTGAAATGTTGGGTCAGGTTTCTCTACCTCTTTTTGATTTTAGGCGGTAAGTATCCAAAATATAGGTAAGCTTATTAATATGATTTATGCTGTATAATGTTTAATCCGCTCCCATAATTATAGAAACTGCTGCTTTGCTGCTGAATGTATTAGGAAGTGACAGAGGTAGCAATCTTAACTGTAATAATATATAAATAACACCTTCAATTAAATGTATTATAGTATTTCCTTTTAAATGGTGAAAAACTAACCTGCAGGGGTAAGTTGAATGTTTGGATTAAAATGATAGTAATACTACTGCTGACCCATGATAACATGGACCAGAAGAGGTCAAGTTAGCACCGAAGTCTGTAAGTATGCACCAGCTGAGGATATAATCACAGCACATGTAGTCCTTCAAGGAATCCACTGACATTCAGATCAGGACCTACCTGTTCCTTCAAAATCATACGTGGTTTAAACATCACCAGACTTCGCTGTCTTGATGAGTGGCATTTCATGAGTTATAAAAGTATATTATATTGGCCAGAGACAGTTCAGTTTGTGTATATTTTAGTAGATGAAGTGCAGACAGCCAGTATGTGAGCCACAGTGATAGAGAATGCAAAAGAAAGTGCTTGCAGCAAGCAGTGGATTCAGTAGGAACAGTGTCTAGTGCAATACAAAACAGAACAGAATCCTGACAACAGGTAAATGTACTATCCTTCCCTGTCACTGGATAAGAAATGTGCCACAGACTGTTTTAAGATAGGAAAATTAACTCTTCTTCGCTCACTTCTGTTTGTAGATCGAAATATGGTGATGGCTCAAACTTTGATAGATAAAGTTCTTTTAATTCAAGGTCTGCAGTATTTATAAGTACTATTTTCTTTAGAGGCATCTTTCTCTTGGCTGTAAAATATTTGATGCTGCATGTTTCAGTGAGTTTACATATGTAGGAAGCAAACTAGAGGATTAAGTTTGGTTAAATATATCTTACCTTTAGGGAAGATTATTATTTCTAGTCTGATAATAGAATGGTAATAAATAATCCAGCAAGAAAGAAAATCAAAATACTATATTTTAAAATAACTTGTATTTTAAGATATGTATGTACTTTCGTAAATAGGAAAAATGAACCGTTTCTGCTATTAACCTGTATGTGTAACAGAGATCACAGGATATTCTGAAATGATTCCTTTTGATTTAGAGTAGGATTAACAGAGTTAAACAGTTCTTAAATTTTTGTTTAAATTTAGGGCATATTTCTAGTTTGATCTTTCTTCAAGTGCAGTTGCTGGATGCTCTTTTATCACTTAAGATGGAAAGCATATAATAATTTTCCTCAGTTAAGCATTCCTGGATTTTCCTTCTCCTTGAAACTTCCATTACTAGGCGTATTCCAAAATGTTAATCGTTCTGGTAGCTAGTTTATGAAACTTTAATAAATAGACTTGAACCGTGGACACCAAAATTAGGCATGATGTTGCAGAAATGATCGCACCATTGCAAAATAGCTTTGGGAGTTACGCTTAAGATTTTATTTTTTATGTGATTCTGACTTCTAGATCTTACTAGAAGCTTATATTATCTAATTGTCAACAAAGGCCCTTAATCTTTCTTGGACTCTTACTACTTTGTTTTGCTTATGTCATTACATGTGGTTTGCATCCTTTGCTTCTACATGAAGCTCTATTTGTTCTATTTCTGCTTTTGTGTGCTGATCATTCCAAAAGTTTGCAGCTACGTAGCAGTTTAGGCTCTCCTGCATTGCAAAGATAGCTTGCAGCTGCTCTCTGTCTCCACTGAGGCTTGAATCTATTTTCACAAATGACTTTTCTTTTGGTCTTCAATCTAAATATTGCACTTTGGTCTCCTAAATGCCACATTTTGTAGTATGTGATTATAAACATCATTTTTATTTTGATTTGAATTGCAAAATTAGCCTTACTTCATGCTGCACCGTATTGTCATAGTAGTTAGCTTGGGGAGATAACTGTATTTTCTGTTTATGTAGAGTGCTACAGTAGGTTGTGTTGCACGAGAGTATACCAAATGACCTGTATAGGGCAGCTGTGGAGTTGCTAGAGTCTAATCTACTTGCAGTCTACAGAAATTAAATCTAGACTTGTGTAACTAAAGATACGAGGCAAATATTCAGTTGCAGTTGGAAGTAGCATTACTAGCGTGCAGGAGCTAAAAACTCTAGCTAACTAAACCACAGGAGGAATAAAAAGTCATAGATAGGCTTTAATATTTTGGACTTGTTTTCCTCGTAGCAACCATTGGTCTTTTTCAGACGGTATTTTAATAACTTGTTGAAGCAAACTGATTGTGACATAATACCTGTATGTGCTTTTTCTCTCAGCTTGCTAACTTGTGGGACAAAGCTCTTGCAACTCTGGACCTCATTACATCCGAGTCATACTTCAGGGATGGCCAGTAAGAAAGAAAATATGGGAAGAATAGTACTGCAGGTTATATATGCTTCTGATTTGTCCTGACTGCATTTTTGTGAATATTGTGACTACTTTTGATCGGAGCGGTAATAGATTGGTTGTTTGGGGGAAAGTATAAATATTAAGTCATATTTGATAGCCAACATAGAATAGGAGTTACTAAACTTTAAGGGCAAAGAATGGAAAGCTGCTGTAAACGCAGACATTTACAGTCACTCTGTTGAAGTTGAAAAAATTGGAAATGCCTTGGTCTTAGATATCTGTTTATCAGTACTGGCAGAGAATATCTTTTGAAATGCAATCTATAGAGATGGGTGAAAAATGGGAATTGCCTCGGCCCAAATGGTAGCAATTCCAGCTTCTTTACAGAATATAAATGCCAGTCATCCTCAATTCAGTCTCCAAATTTCCCTCCTAAGAGAAGGTACCTTGTTAGGCATGGCTTCACAGTCCCAACATGTCTTTAGAGGTGATGGTTAGATTGAAACCACTTGGTGTGGTTTTTTTAAATAGTTCTTGGATTAATCTCACCTCTAAGTATCCTCACTTCAGAAGAGAACTGCAAGTATTGGATTGTAAAACAATGCAGATGTCATACAGTTAAGGACAGTAGTTATGTAGAAGAATTAAGATGGGGAAAAAAATCCAGGAACCGTACCTGAAAACTATTACACGTGCAGAACTAAGGAGCTGAGATTCCCAAACACCTGAAGCTGCAGGAAGGGGAAGCTCTCTGCATTTTTCTTAGGAGGGTTTTTTTTTTTTTTAGGTTGATTTCCCATCTCATGCTTTTGATATTGAATATAAAATTCCTCAAGCTGCAAAGACTACTGTGCATCATTCAATAGAAACATTAGAAAAACCACTGAGAGAACGTCTCCTTGCCATTCTCTCTAAGGATAACACTATTGGGTATGTAGCTCTTTGTAGCTCCGGTCCTTTTGGATGTGACAGTGTGCAGCTAGGGTGTAGAATGCTCATTTATTCTTGAGATTATTTAATATGCTTCTATTATATTTTTGAAGATCTGTGGAGATTTAAACAAGAGATTGAACAAAACCTGTCAAGTAATGCTCCTGGCTTAATAAATTTGCTTGTATTTTCTGTGGCTAGTGCTGTAATATTCTCCTGCTACTATGACTGCCTGTTGTTTATGCCTGTTCCCTCTTGGTATTTCTTCAGTTATAAGGAGCATTGGCAGTTTCAGCAGTGGCTGTTCGTACTCCATGAAAACATTTCTGACAGGTTCTCCTAGTCATCTGCACCAACTTAATGTTAACTGCCTGTTTTTTCTTTTTTTTTTTCTGACTTCACTAAAATCTATTCTTGTTTTGTGCAAATTACAGCTTTGAACAACTGTTTCCATGATGTTTGAGATTTGTTTTGGCACTGCTTTAGACCTTTATGGAGGAAATAGCCATTTTACAAGTCATGTAATTTGATGTGTAAAATTGCCTGTATACAGTGACCAATGGCATTGGGGTTATGTGGGTGATGCTCTTTAACTTGCACTACAAACTGAAATGTTTTTGTCTGCAGGCTATCAAAAGAAGATAAAGAATTTTTGTGGGAGAGGAGACGTTATTGTCATAGTCATACTAATAGCTTACCAAAAATACTGGCTAGTGCCCCGCACTGGGACTGGGCAAGTCTTCCAGAAATATATTCATTACTTCAGCAGTGGCCTCCTTTATCACCCTTAGCTGCACTGGAACTACTTGATTCAAAGTAAGAAAACAGAGTAAAGTTTTGTTTTTTCGTCACACAAACACAATCAACTTAATGTGGATTTGTGGTGACTTTCTAGGTTTGCTGATCAGGAGGTGCGAAGTACAGCTGTGAACTGGATAGAAACATTAAGTGATGATGAATTAACAGATTTCCTCCCTCAATTTGTGCAGGTAAAGTTTACTGTTGACACTGTAGTTCTAATTTTTTGCACTTCAAAATCCAAAGGAGTCCCTGATTACTAGTCATGGAAGTGCAATTGCAAAACTCTATACTTAATAACCTTAATTAATGCATAGGATGGAAAACTGTCTAAGTAGATGGTTGCTCTGTGACTGTCTCCTCAATCGGTGATGGTTCTATCAGTGCACTAGTCATAAAATCTGTCTTCATCTAGACTTAAATTTAGACCTTGTTTATTTCATTTTCTTTACATTTAGGCATTGAAGTATGAAACCTACCTGGACAGTGCTCTTGTCAAATTTCTTTTGGCTCGGGCATTGGGAAATATTCGAATAGCACACTACCTTTACTGGTAAGATGTTCTCTGTTCCATTGTTTGCATAATATTTGTTGTAAGAGTAGTGTTTCCAGAAAAAATACTCCTCTTAATATTGGGGTTCATAACAATGGATGTTACATCAAATGGAAAGTAGAGAAAATACAGATCCTGTTTTTTTGTGAAGAAACAGTGCCCCTACAAAGTACAAAATTCTTGCATTTTACGTCACATATACGTATGTATATAATACCTATTCATTAAAGTAAATTAATGTTTTAGTACTGCGTTGTTTGTAGTATCTCCTATGTGAAAATTGAATTCAAATCTTTTATTTCAGGCTTCTTAAGGATACATTATATGATCCAAAGTTTGGCGTAAGATACGAGCACATTCTTGGAGCCTTTCTTTCAGTTTGTGGAAAAGGGCTAAGAGAAGAGTTGGAGAAGCAGACCAGACTGGTGCAGCTTTTTGGAGTGGTAGCGGAAAAAGTAAAGCAAACAAGTGTATCAGGTCGACAGGTACATATATTAAATTTAAGTGTTGGTAAAGAAGATAAAACCGGGTGTACCCTCAAAGCAATTCACTCAATTACCTTTTTAGTCTAAGTTTGATGAAATAATATATATGAAGATCTGTGAGTCTGTCACTCTGCCTTTTAGCAAGCTAATGGGTTAAGTAAGTCAATGTCTGTCAAATTTGTTGTCAGTTGAAGCATAAGATTGTGTGAGGTGATGGGGTAAGAAAGAAGGATGATTTCTGTGTACGATAAGCTGGATTTGGATTTAAAGCTATTACTGCTGAAGAATGATCCAATTATGTGAAAGAATAGGATATCTACTTATATGCTAATAATGAGTTAACATTTTGATGAGTGGAATGCTAACATCTGTTTTAGTAAAAAAAAAAAAAGTATGGTATTAGTATTGTACTGCTAAGTTTATACATTGTTAATAAGTAAAACAGCAGTTGTAACTTATTTTTTTATTCCTTTGATGCTGAGAATCTAAAATACTGGCTGTAATATGTTTCATGCCGAGAAGCTAAAATACTGGCTGTGATATGTTTCAGGATAACTTTGCCCAGAAGTTTCCCACAGATGTTCCAGTTAGGAATTATCAGCTGAATTTTTTGTTTGTTTGTTTGCAGACTGCCTTACAAAGTGGTATGGGACGTGTGCAGTCATTTTTCTTGAAGAACAAATGCCGTTTGCCCCTCAATCCCAGTCTTGTGGCAAAAGAACTAAACATTAAGGTATAGCTTTTTTTGTCAAAATTACACATAAGCAACGCTTTTACAAATAGCAAAATTAATTTACTCTCTTGAAAGGTTTTTACACTAGTTGGAGAATGTTTTAATTAAAAATGCCAATTGAAAGAGAGTAAAAGTAATTAAGAAAAATTATACAAATACTTATTTAAAACATCCAAAGTGGATGAAAAAGTCTTGTTTTCAGTAGTAATCAAAAGAGAAAAGTGACTAGCGCTATAAGGATAAAACAATGAAACCATGAAATCAGTGAATGTGCCTGTTACTGGTTGTGCCAGGGAAGCAGACAATAGCTTTATTTCATTATGAAAGTCCAGAAGATGATAGTGTAGAAGCTGATAAATTATTTTTTGCTGAACTCTGCAAATTCTGACCATGTCTGCCTTGACAACCTTGATTATATCACTGTGCGGAACTGAGAATCTAAAGGCCTGTGAGCACGGGATTTAATCCTATGTAGACACACAGTTCCTTTTGCTTTCCTTCTCTATTATAACTGTTAATTAAATCATGAGCATGTACTTGAAAACAGATAAATGAGAATATAGTGAAAGGTACAAATATCCAGTTCTTATAGTTTAAGTTTTAAAAATTGCTGGTAAAATATTTATCCGTGTTTTACTCACTCTTCTATTCAATATAAAACATTTCTGTTTGGAACTGTTGGCTTTTGTGTAGGAATTCAACAAATACCAGCCAAAGAGCCCTTTATTCAAATGAAACACATTCACCACAGTTGCAATGTTATAAGTCTGAATATGCACATTGTGTCATACATGCTCGCTGTCAGAATGTCCTGTTTCCTGAACTGGCGGTTGTAGTCCTTTTTGAATAGTAACACTAAATGTACTTGTAGGCATGTTCCTTCTTCAGCTCCAATGCAGTACCTCTGAAAATTGCACTGATAAATGCAGACCCTCTGGGAGAAGAAATTAATGTGATGTTTAAGGTAGGCCTTATATGTGTATTGGAAAAATGTTAAATGGTAGTTGATACCAGCGAAAGAGTGATTAACTTCAGCGTAGATCAGTAAGCTTAGATACTTCGCAAGCTTGTTCTTCTGTATCTAGAAACCATCTCATCAGTTCCACAATTAGGAAGAGATGTCTGAAAATGGCTAGTTTTCAGTAAGCAGCTCGATTTCATAAATGTACAGTAGGAAACTTCCACCTTAGTGGAACCACCATGTAAATGAACATTTCAGGATCTTGAAAGTATCTACAAAACTTCCCTTTTGGGTGGGAAAGAATATATTTTATAGATGATACAGACATCTGTCATAACTGCGTAAGACTTCTCTAAAGCTGTGTAGGAGAACTGGTAGTGGTAGGAGTTACTGCTGCTCTCTTTTAAGGACAAGTACAGTTTCCCCTGGAACACTTTCTCTCGCATCTTCTCAGAGTGAAGTCATAAGGCTTTTATTATAAAAAGGAATAAGAAGAGATGTGGCATTTTCATATCTTTGAACATTACAATTTCGGAAGCTAACTAACAGCTGAGCAGGTTGTAAAATGTGAAAGTTAGTATACTGCATGTGAAACCTTAGCTTGTAGTCTCTCTAAGAGTGTAGCTGTAAGCAAATAAGCAGCGTAATGTATCCCGTACTTAAAATGTAAAGCAATTAAGATCTCCAGTTCAGTTCTGAAAGCATATCATGTTTCTATTTAACTTCTGTATTTCCTTTAAGGTTGGAGAAGATCTGCGACAAGATATGCTGGCTTTACAGATGATTAAGATCATGGATAAGATTTGGCTGCAGGAGGGACTGGATCTACGGATGGTTATCTTCAAGTGTCTCTCAACTGGAAAAGATCGAGGTGCAACACCAGATGCTGCCTATAATTTTTGTGCTTGTCTTTCACGCTGCCTAAATTTTTATCGTGCTCACGGAGAAAATTTCTACTCAAAGGCAGGCTCAGGAAACACTGGAAAGCCAAAAGCCTTCCTTACAAGGAGCTCCAGTACTCAGAAGTGTAGCAAGTTGAATTGTTTGGAATTTCCACATGGCACAGTTGCATTTAGATGTTTCTTCCTGAGTCCTGAGATTCTTATGCATTCTACAGTTTATGATCAGTGGCATACATGTAACGATAAAAGCTTAAGGATTTTCCTGATTTCCTTACTGCAGCACAGGAAATCAGTGGTGCCGTGGCAGTTTTGATTATGAAAATTATTCATGGAGTGAGAAAGCATTCAAGTCAAAACTGAAATTCCAAGGTATTTGGAATCTGCCGTAGTTGAGTCAGGGAGCTTAATGTGCAAAAAGAAGAAAAACTAAACTTAATCCCTTTCCCACACCCCTCACAGTACTACTGTCTTGTGCTACTCAGAGTTCCTTGAGATTATGAGGTTTTTAAGTTAGAAACTTTAAAGTCACAGAACTCTGAGTGTAAAAACTGCCTCACATCTTGGACGTGCTTTATGCAAGTCACTAATACTCTGCAGATAGCCAATAGGAAATGCAGGATCTTACAGAGAGTAAGCAGAAACTTATTTCATCTGTCAGAACAGCGTGATGAAAACTCCAAATATATGACAGAGTTGAAAATTCAGGTTGGTGAAACTATGGCAGAAGCTTCAATTTGTGGAATGCTTTTGCTGCTTCAAGAAGCAGATGGCATTCCTTCCTACTTGGAGCGATGACTTTATTGCATAGCATGTTGCATCTTTTGTTGATATTAGTATTAGTATTCCTTAAGTACTTGAAGGATTAAAGTGAAAAGTAAAAACAGACATAAATTGCAGATTTTCTCATAATAGCTCTTGCCAAGATAGAATTCAAGCTGTTTTAATAAAATGTTTTCTTTTTATGATCTAGCTCTACAAATATTTCTAGTAAACGAAGTCTCCAAAATAAGACCACGTGTAAATCCTACTTTGCCTTATTTCTGAAGGCAGGCTGATCTATTTCAACGCTCACTGGCCATTAAAATTTACTAGGTTGCTAGACTGTGTCTTTGAGAAATGGCAGTATCAAAATATTTTACAGTTACTAGTTACAGACCAATACCAGTTTATGTACTGGAGAGTAATTAAGCTGTAATGCTTTGAGTAGAAGTATAATATATGTGTGTGTTTTATCAACCAAAACTAATTGTAATAAAGTAAACCTAAATGGAATCTCTATGTGCTTCATGGCAAAGTATTATAATGTAGTCTGCAGAAATGCTTACTAGACTAATAGCACTTTTTACATCTAGCTGGATTTTGAAATAAGCTAGTCTTAAATTATAAAATCAATTGCTGTCAGTAAACTTTCTACCAAATAGTGAAAATGCGATATAACTTATATTTTGTTATATTTTACATAAAGGTATGGTAGAACTTGTTCCTGCTTCGGAAACACTTAGGAAAATTCAAGTGGAATATGGAGTGACAGGTTCTTTTAAAGACAAGCCTCTGGCAGAATGGTTGCGAAAGTACAATCCTACAGAGGAGGAATATGAAAAGGTAACTTTTTTCAGTATTCTTCTTTTGAAGGCCTTTTTAAATGGGATAAATGATATCTTAAGAGAGAGCAGTTCTTGTTCCAGATCTTACATTGAAGGTTTTGTTTTAGGAAACTTAATTTTTTTCCTATTCTTCAGAAAGAGTTAATAAAAATCCCTTATATGAGGGCTGCTCCAAAAGTAATGCCTTCTGCTGTATTACATTGGCTCAGAGGCAGATGTTGGTGGTATGGCAGTAGAGGTTGAACCTTCCCGCCAATATTCCACTACATGTTGTTCACAGTAGGAAGGAATGATAGCTGCTCTTCATTGTGGTTTAGGAGCAGTGGTCTCTTGGGACACAGGATGCCAAGAATAAAATGTTTCCTACTGGTTACAGTGCTGTTAAGATACACTAGGGAATAAATCTCATGTACCCTTCCCTTCCTGCATACTACTTACACTTCGTCATTTGCCTTCAATTCCTCCTTTATCTTGCATTTATTAAAAAAAAAACAACACATTTTTTGCTGGAGATTATGATTTCTAAAGACTTTTCCAAAGCTATCCAGAGAACACTGTCTGGAAAAAGGTAAATTTTAGGACCTGTTTTATCTGGCTTGAAATATTACCTTTGTCAAGATTGACTATTGAATGTATGAATGCTGTTTTCCCATGGATGTTTGTTCTCAATTCACTTTCTTTTCTTTTTTTTTTTCCTTCCCAGGCTTCAGAAAACTTCATTTATTCTTGTGCAGGATGCTGTGTCGCTACTTATGTACTGGGAATTTGTGACCGCCACAATGATAACATAATGCTTCGAAACACAGGGCATATGTTTCACATTGACTTTGGAAAGTTTTTGGGTCACGCGCAAATGTTTGGTAGCTTTAAAAGGTATTTTCCATGGCTAAGCAAAGTAGAGAATGAAGTGATTTTTTTTCTGTGTTTTAATAAGCATTAACAGTTAAATTCCTGTTAAGTTCCCTTCTTAGTATGAAGGTAGTATCCTTCAATCTTATCACTGAGTTTGCAGAATGCCCTCAAACTTGCATGTATAGAGTTAATTCAGAGAAGTTTCCAGTTTCGTTTTCATATTCTGATCTCTAGAACCTTTGAAGTCAAAGCACCTAGGTGTAGCTTTCAAGTACAATTACTGTCCTAGCTTCTGGTAGGCTGAAATAAGGATCAAAATTTAACTTACATTCCTCAAAACTGCATTAATTCTTTCTGTGCTAAACATGCTTAAATATCAGTGGGAATTTTCTTAAAATATTTAAGGAAGCCAGACATCTTGTGTTTGTGTTATGGCTTCTAGAAATGAGGGATGAGAGGCATTGTAATGTAACCTGGTTTCCAAGTGTTGCTCCAGGAGATTCTGACGTAGGTCCATGTGAATGTGCTGGAAACCTGAGCAGCTGAACCCAACCTAGGAAAGTAAAGTGGTATTAATGGGTTGTTTGATATCAATACCTGGGAATGGGAATGGAGGAAAGCATGTGACAAAGTGAATAGTCCTTGTAAGTAACATATGAATTATGTGCTTTTTGAACAGGGATCGGGCTCCTTTTGTGCTAACATCAGATATGGCTTATGTCATTAATGGCGGTGAAAAACCCACTATTCGCTTCCAGTTGTTTGTGGATCTCTGTTGTCAAGCTTATAATTTGATAAGGAAACATGCAAACCTCTTCCTTAACCTACTTTCCCTGGTAAGCATTTTTAGTAAAGTTAGTTGAAACTTGATCTGTAATGTTGGCTTGTTATTAAATCCTGAGCTTTTTATGCTGCAGGAACTCTTGATGCATTCCTTTAAAAGCCAGAAATATCAGATGTACATTTTTAGGAAGGTTGTATGTGATTTTTTTAGGCTTTTTTTTTTTTACCACCTACCTGCCTCCTGAGAGTTTAAAATTAGGATACTATAAATTACTCTGCAGAGCTTTGTTAGCTGCTTTTAACTCAGCAGAAGTACACAAGGGAATAGCTGCTGATTGAAAGTAATTGTTGACTACCTCTGTTAGCATCAAGCAATTTACCGCAGCTTCAAATGACTTTGAAGATCTAAAAGTTTTAGTGATTTCAATGTAAAATCGCATTTGATTTGTTAAAACTGCAAATTTATTTTCCTGCAGATGCTTTCTTCTGGGTTACCAGAACTAAGTGGGGTGCAGGACTTGAAGTATGTCCAGGATGCTCTCCAGCCTCAAACAACAGATGCAGAAGCTACCATTTTCTTTACAAGGTACTGCCTAAGTGAAAGAACAAAAATATCCACCAGCATCAAGCTTTTAGTGGGAGCTGTCTGCTTTGGGTAACGCGTACTAAAGATGTTTGCAAAGATGTTGAGAAGTTAGGTTATGCAACCAAAGAATATCCATCACCTAACCAGTAAACTGCAAAGATAAGATCAGTTGCATGTATGATTAGTGCTTGTGCTAAAATATTTTGCCTTTAAGAATTACCTTGTGCAAAAGAATTGCTTGAAATAGAGTGATTCTGTTCTGCTGTTTGAGACTTACGTTTTGAATGCATCCCAGATTGCTTAATAGCGGTGTACATGTTGATATCCTTGAAATGCACACAGTATAAAGAAGCTTTCCCAAAAGTGCTTTTGCACACTGGGGAGGGAGGGATGATACTTCCAGTAAGAGCAAATCAGTGTGTGCATATAGTGTGAGTTGATGCTGTGTGTTATAAAATGTATTATTCTACCCCATTTTACATGGGGCTGGAGTAGAGTGATGAGGAGGTTTTTGTGTGTTCTAGAATTTGAAGTTATTTTTTCTTCTCTAGGTTGATTGAATCCAGTCTGGGAAGTGTTGCCACAAAGTTTAATTTCTTTATTCATAATTTGGCTCAGCTGCGTTTCTCAGGACTACCTTCTAATGATGAACCCATCCTCTCGTTTTCTGCTAAAACGTATTCTCTTAAACAAGACGGCCGTATCAAACAAGTGTCTGTATTTACATATCAGAAGAGATATAATCCAGATAAGCATTATGTGAGTATATGGAATCTGTTTCCACTCTGTGACTACAATGTGCATTTCCTTCCAGCAAGATACATTCTCCTTCCTGATGTAAATTCAGTATGTAGTCACAACAAATTTGTCCAGGGGTAACTTGCCTTCTAGCATGTAGTCGCTACCTTTGAGGTAGACATGCTGGGTGTGGACTTGCTGGCTTGCTTCCTGAAGAAGAGCAGAGCTGTACTAGGTCTGACTGAGTTGGAGTTAACTTTGTCCATAGCTGCCTGGGCTCTTTTTTTCTGCCACTGCCTGTGACTGGGCTGCAGATGGGCAAGGAGATGGAAGAGGATGCGGCATCTGACCTGAACTGACCAAAGATTTATTCCATACACTATAATAGCACATCTAGCTTAAATAAATAAATAGTGGAGGGATTAGAAGTAGTGAGAGGGAAATAATCTTCTAAGGTGGCTTTTGCTTGAAGACTGACTGGGCATGGGTCTACTTGTGAGAGGTGGTGAGAAACTGCTTTTGCATCAATTCCCACCTTTCTACCCCGAGGACTGTTTTTCTTAATCAAACTCAGTTGTCTTCACTTTGCTCTTGTTTTCTCCCATGTCTTGACAGCTGGAGTGTGGGAGCGAGCAAGCAGTTACGTGACGGTTTAGCTGCTGGCCAGGGTAAACCCACCACAGGGTTGCTAGAGTAGAGGCTGGTATTTCTACCATCCACGAATATTCTTCAAATACCTTGAAAAGGATCCAGAAAGGCAGAAGTTGTATCAAAATTTGATTTAAAGAATTGGAATTTAAGTAATGTTTAACTGGTTATGTAGCTGTCTCCTGTAAAAAGGCTCCTTCCGGAACAGAAGTCATTAAACATCAAATGCTTTCTGGTTTTGTTATGACCTTCCATTAAAGTCGTATTTGGTATGCCTGAGTAAAAGTGTTTCTTCCAAGCAGTAATGCACCAACACTCCCAGTCAGTCTTGCTGGAGGCAATAAACATGGCCATCTGCCCTTAGGATTTTGATACAGCTGGGTTACACTTGAAGACTTGTATTGATAGCCTAAGAATATGTGCAACCATGTTATTTCCATTTTTTTTTCCTGTTGCTGTTTGTTGTCTTGGACTAGTCAGCCCAAGTTACGTTTTCCTCAAGTTGCTTTAAAAAGTGAGCTAATGTATATCTATTTCCAAGTTGTACTTGCTGCAAATGGCTTAATCTGGCAGACACCACTTAGGTAAAGGAAAGCTGAATAATTACAGTACTGAAGAAAAGCTTAATATTGAATCACTGCGTTATGAATGTATTTGAATACTCCAGCTGTAAGCCAAAGCAGTGTTTTATCTTCCAGGAAACTGCTGAGGTAATGTAACCGCCTTCTGTTCAGTTGCACATTTTATGAAAACACACATTTGACTCATTTATGAGTTCACTGAACTTAATTTTCCGTGCAGTTTCTCAGCTTTCATTTTTCCTTTCTTAATGACATGAATAACTGGGTCCTGGGGATGTATCTCAAGCATTTGAAAAATTTCCTTTTATATAATGCAGTGTACCTACATTTGCCCAGCACACTGTCACTTTAAGAGTCTGGACCCGTAAATTTTCACGGTGGTTCCGCCTGTGTCTAGATGTATTAAAATTTTGTACAACTGATACAGGGTATGAACTTACAGTGAGGCTTAAAATGGAGAATGCTGACAGCTTAGGCTTAACTACTTTTATCTCATTGTCAGATGTAGATCTGCGTTATGGGAAAATCATGTAATGTTACTTTGCAGTAACATTTCAGTAGGGCTATTTATAATTCAAACTTCGATATAAAATGCAAACATTGGGAAATGTATGCGGGAGAAAGATTACCATAGTAGAAAAAGTTGAATGTTAAAAAGCACCATATTTAAGTCAATTCTGTAACGTTGCTACTACTTTTTATCTTTTTTATGTGTGTTTTTGGCAGATATATGTGGTGAGAGTTTTGAGAGAAGGACAAGCTGAGCCAACTTTTGTTTTCCGAACATTTGATGAGTTCCAGGAGCTCCACAACAAACTTGGCATTATTTTTCCACTTTGGAAGTTACCAGGGTACATTTCTCAGTCATTCATCGCTATTATAATGAATTCAGTAAAAAATGATCCTAGTTAGGTGGAGTTTAAGATAGCTGAGACAAAACTGCTGAGCAGTGAACTAGACCTCACAGGTGGCAATTAAGGGAGGAAAAATATATACAGGAGCTACTCTGTGTCTTCAGTTTGTGATATATCATTTGTAACAATTGCCTATACAAGTTTCCTTGCCTTTCTCTAACATCGTTATATATCAGGATGCCCGTGTCTCCATTTATGACTGACGTCACGAATAGATGTCAGCGCTTCAGGATGGAAATTAGAATGAAATTTAACTGTACTAACTTCACAAAAATTAACTGCAAACTTTCTCTCGTTCTTCTCTTATAGCTTTCCTAATAAGATGGTTCTGGGAAGAACACACATAAAAGATGTAGCTGCTAAAAGAAAAGTGGAGCTCAACAGCTACATACAGAGTCTGATGAACAGTTCTCCAGAGGTGGCAGAAGTGAGTTTAAGTAATTTAAGCAAATCCAGGGGAGATATTTGGATCTTAGTGCTCATTAACATTTAAACTAATATGTAAAATTTCTTCCACGTTTAGTGTGATCTTGTCTATACATTTTTCCATCCGTTGCTTCGTGATGACAAAGTGGAAGGAATAGATGGAATAGCCAGATCTACAGGTAGGTCATGTCTGTGGGGCAGGAGGTGGGGTATTCATAAACCGGGTGACTTATAGTATGACACTTAGAAAATGTGATTTATAAAGAATCTTTTGAAATTAACTGCAATTTTCCCTCTTTGAGAAGTGTGCACATCTTCCTTTCCAAATATGGTTGCGTACAATTCCAAGGAAGTAAAAAGCATGCCAAGAATTACAATAATATATGTGATCACTGGGCTTGCTTATGGCTTGAGTAAATTATTAAAGTTTTGGCTCTGATCTTCCAGCAATCTTAACAAGAGAATGCAAAAATATTTAAAACCTATGGCCTTCCTATCTTATTGGGGAATTAGAAACGTAAATTGGAAACTGAACTTAGTCCAAACCTTGCATTTTTTTACTTGTATATAATTAGTGCAGTACTGATGAAAACGTACAAATACTCACGGAGGAAATAATGGTATATTTTTTCAGATGCAAGTCCATCAAGTCCTACCTCAGGAAAAGTGGGTGGAGAAGTAAAGCTCTCCATTTCATATAGAAATAGCACTCTGTTTATCATGGTGATGCACATCAAGGATCTGGTAAGTAAGAGAAGAGAGAAGCTCGCTGCCAAAAACTATTTTGTCAGTTACCTTCTTGACTTACAATCTGTGTAGGAATGATGGGATTTCTCTCTCTTCCTTCGAACTCTCCCGCTGTGAACTTACATCAGCTGCTGGTTTTGATCAGCTTGATGGTTAAGACTCGCAGTTTGAAAATAATCATGTCAATGTGCAATAGCTAGTTTTCCAACTCATCTTCTAACATGTCTTGGTTTTGGATTATAGGTTACAGAAGATGGTGCAGATCCAAATCCCTATGTAAAAACATACTTACTGCCAGACACGCACAAAACATCCAAACGCAAAACCAAAATCTCCCGGAAGACCAGAAATCCAACTTTCAATGAAATGGCAAGTTAATTTTTTTGTAGCAGCTCTGTATAGTTCGCTACCATCTTCTATTCTAAGCAGTAACTGAAATCTCGTGTTAAAAGAAAAACAAAAACAACTCTATAAATGTATACATAAATTTTAAATGAACTTGTTTCAAAAACATTGTGCCTTGTTAAAAAAATAAAATAAAATAGGAGTATGTAAATATACTGTTACAAATAAGCAGAAATTTTGTAGGCTGACTTTGAGGAGTGATGGTGAGAAGTAAAGGAATCTTTAGTTTTAAGATTCTTCCCTCGATTCATTGATTCCAAATGTGGAAAAGAATGAATTCAGAACATACTTACTGCATGCGAACAGTACTTCCATCTAAAAACATCGGTCCTTTTTAAACACTTAAGAGCACATAATAAAATATGCATGTGCTTCAGCCTACCCTCAGAAAAGCAGACGTATGGAATGGTCGTAATCTGCAATTCAAACATCAGTGGTGAGGCAGTCAGAAAAAGGAGCCATCTGTGTCATTTCATTTGAATAACCAAAATTCTTGACCTCTTACCTTCCAGCTTGTGTACAGTGGATATAGCGTGGAAACTCTGAAACAGAGAGAACTTCAGTTGAGTGTGCTCAGTGCGGAATCATTACGTGAGAACTTCTTCCTGGGTGGAATTACACTCTCTCTGAAGGACTTCAACTTGAACAAGGAGACTGTTAATTGGTATCGACTAACTGCTGTACCCTATCTATGAACTCAATTTCTACACCCGAGTAAGAATGGAACAGTTGTATTCACTTGTGCTTTGTGCATATTCCGACTTGAAAATAACTTGTGCATCTTAAAAATAAGAGACTGCATTTCAACGGATAAATTGGACCAACCTTCATGTAGCCTAATTTGGAGGATTTCTAGAAAATCATTGCTGGATTATTCTCATGCAATGTTATCAAAGCATGCATTATCATGAAACTTTCTTAAGAGCTGCAGGTAAAGGAAGGAGATTTTAAACCATCCATGACAATAAGATGAACAGTTTGACTACGCCGGTTGCATAAAACATAACTTAATCATTAGGCCTGTGGATATAACACATTTTTGCTTTTTTTTTTTTTGTTATCTGTTTTATGTCATCCATGGCGTGATGCTGGAGGATATTAAAGAAACTACATATTTTTAGGACTACGCTCACACTAGAATCTAGACATCATAGAGGCTGTGACGGGTAAAAAAAAAAAAAAAGTGGTGGTTTCACACACGCCTGTAGAAATGAAGGTTGAAGGGCTGGAAAAAATCCTTAGCATTGCATTTACTCCCAGATGCGTGCTTCTCTACGATTTATTGGAGTGAGTGCCAATAATGGAATTTGTAAATAATGGTGCCTTATAATTCAAATGCTTCTCTTTACCTCACTTCTGATATTTAAATATGTATACGTGTTAACTTTCTGCTCCTTAAAGAAGGAAAACGTTCTCATATTTGATAACTTGCAGGTCCTACTGGGAGGCTTTTTCTGAGATGTGTTCATTCCAAATGACATTGCTTATACCAATCTTCATAATTAGTGCAACTTATGATAAATATTTGTAACCCCTCTCCTATCCACGATCTCCAAAAACTGAATTAAGATTGGCTGAATGTGATGCCATAGGAAATGCATCCAGCTTTTCAGTGTTTTGAAACACTGACAAACTTCAAGAACAACAACAGCGCAGTGATTAAATATAGAACAGGTTCAGACAGTAAATCGACGTGGCATTTACCCCTAATTTACTTATCTGTACCTCCAGGATAATGATGGTCACTAGGCAAAAAGCACAACTGCTGGATAAATTACTGACCAGCTGCATTAACAGAACTTTCTGAGAGAGAAATTTCATTGCACTTTTCTTTCTTTTTTAGTTGACAGCAACACTAATTCTAATTCCACTTTTAAAACAAAACAAAACAAACTTAATTCCAAGCAGCATTGGATTTAAAATATATTGCGATAGCAAGGTACAAATATTGTCTCCTGTTAATACCATGGGTTACTTAAATAGGTCATTTCTGCACTACAGGTATAGTATCCTTCTTCACCTTACTCAGTGTAGAGTGGTCATATTTTGTCTAGACAAAGCAATAGAGTGACGTTGCACACTTCCGTAGTAAACATTGTCGCATATTTTGAGAAAGGGTGAGAGTTTATCAGCACTGGTTATGATGAGAATGAATTTTAGAAGTAAAATATGCACCGATAAATGAAGACACAATATGGGAAAGTCTTCTGTCTGCCCAACACTAAAAATCGTTTTCAGAATCTGGTTTTCCTTCCCCTGCTACTGACCAATCTCCCTTCAATACAGAAGCGAGAAGTAGACTTGAATCTTCTGGTGCCTCAAATATTCATGGTCCAATCTCTTAGGAGCTATTACAATTAAAAAGCTAAGAATATCGTGAATGTTAGAAACTGGGTTGATGCTAATGGGCACTAACGAGTCCCAAATCCCAGTTTTAATAAGTACCTTCTGCCTATTTTTCATTTACTATATAGCCTGTAAATAATATTCCGTATAACTAACTAGATATTTCCTGCTCACTTGATGCTTTTGAGACTTACTCCATTCCATCATTAGAATCACAAGTCACTTAAACACAGGAAAGTAGTCTACTGTTTTTGTGAAACGTTCCATTGTGAAATAAAAGGAAAGCAATATGTACTGCCTTTTTTGCAGTTTGCTATTAAAGCACAGTGTCTTACAGCACAAAATACAAATAAACCAGAATCATTTAAAATGATTTTTTTCAGTTTTAACGGTTGTCTGGGCTCTGGTGAATAAGTATATGGTATTGTATTACTGTTAACACTTGTCCCGCCTCGGGCTTTAATCCTCTCCCTAGCTGAGGCTTCCCTGCCGGAGCCGCTCCCTGGCTGCTCTGCTCTCTGCGCTGATGGGTTTGGGCGGCCTCCCCTCCGGAGCCAGAGGGGCAGCCCCCAGCTTGCCCCTCATCGCACTGGTCTCAAATAAAGGATCGTTCCCGTAGCATGTTAATGTCTGATCAGAAATGGTTCATTTATGCACGCCCTCTGCCCTGCGGCCAGGATTCTCTCCGTTTGGGTAGCTCGGAGCAACCCTTTGCGCTGGAACCTCTTCCTGGCCTGCGCTCAGCCGCACCGCGACCCTCCCCTCGCTTCTTTTCACTGTCCCCGAGCACCGCGCAGGACCGCAGACTCGGCGTGCCGGAGCGCGGTTTCGCCTTCCCTGATTGGCTGGCGTGCGGAGGGCAGTCTCGCTGCTCCTGATTGGCTGGCGTGAGGAAGGCAGTTTCGCCGCCCCCGATTGGCTGGCGTGTGGACGGTGGGCGGGGCCGGCGGGGCCAACGTCCTTTCCGGCGGAAGAAGGGCCTCTCCCTCGCGCCGTTCCTTCTTTTCCACCGCCGCCATCATGGGTCGCATGCATGCTCCTGGGTGAGCGGCGGGGAGATCTGGCGGGGGATCGCTGGGGTGCTGGGGGGCGTCACGGGCTCGGGGAGGAACGGGGAGGCTGCTGGGCACCGCCGAGAGGGCGATGCGGCGAATGGTGAACGGAGCGGGACGGTGGAGGGGAAGGTGTCGGGAAGGAAGGGGTGGTTGGGGCTAGCGCTGAGGCACCTGGGCTCCGCGATGGCGCTGGGCGAGGAGCGCCGGCCGGGGAGCCCCGGCCTTCTGTTCGCCGTGCGGCAGGCCGCGGGGTTCGGAGCGGGGTTCCTGGGAGCGGGGTCAGCGCAGCGGCCTGCTCGGCCGGCGTCGCTCAGCGTGCTGTCTGCTTTCTCCTTACAGGAAGGGCCTGTCCCAGTCCGCGTTGCCCTACCGCCGCAGCGTGCCCACGGTGAGTAGCTGCTCCGAAACGCGCTACCTGCCGGCCCCGGCATCGGCTGCGTGGCGAGATCCGGTGCCAGCGGAGCGGCTCTGATAGGCCCTGAACAGAAACTAAACGGGGAGTTGGGCGTTGTGAATGGCTATTAGGCTGTATGGTGACAAGATATTATACCTGTGGCCTTTAAGATACTCGGAAAACGAGAATCGTTTGCTGGCCAGCTGATTGTTAGGGCGCAGAAATCTATTCCTCTGTGCAATTCAAATTGTTGAATTCGCTGTTTGTTTATCTAGTTTATATATTGACTGTTCCTAGAGGTGCGGTTTAGGTTGCTTAGTTTGGCCTTTAGCATTATGGAATAGAACGAGTTGCTTTCCAAATAGTGTCTGTAATAGTAATCTGGTGGTCAGGGCACTAACTTCAAGTAATTCTAGCGTAGCTTTAGTTTGTTCAGGTCCTCTCACTTAAACTTAATGGTTACAACTGAGCTAAGCTGGTAGCTGTTGCATTTAGCTTGATTTGTCAGGCTGTGGCCTGGAGGATCTGTGTGTTGGAAGGAAGATTAATTTGTGGTGAGCATGCATGGGGAAGCGCATGCTGAAAAAGAGTTAAAACAGGAAAATGAAATTGAGTCTTAGAGGTGAATGTAATGTAACATGGTGCTACCTGAAGTGCTAATTATATTGTCATCATTTCAGTGATTGGGATGCTCGGATGTTATACTTGTTTTGAGCGTGTTTTTACATTTGTTTTTACTTGTTTCTGTTCTGGATTATAATCTATGCAGTATTTCCAAATGTGTGCTTTACTGTATGTTTCTGTTTCGTCATTTGATAGCATTAAAAAGAAGGAGGTGAGAGGTGGGAAAAGCTCTTTGGAGCTTTTGTAGTTTGTGTAGAGAACTGGACTTACCTAGCTTGTTGGTGTTGCTTATCCCATAATAAGCACAGAAACAATGATTCTGTCAGCACAGTTAAAAGTAGAATAGAATAGAAGCAGCACAGTGCTATCAGAATAAAGATCAGCTTTTTTATTTTCAATTACTTTCTGTACTTAAAGTCAGATTTTTGCAGGATTTTTTGAAGTGGTTTAATAGACAACGGCCAGATGGTTCTCAGCTTTGTGTTTCTGTCCAAGGCCCAGTGGTAGTGATTTTCTCTCTAAATTTGCATTCACATGCTAAGTCCGGCAGTTAAAATAAAGTATTGGTGAAGCAGCTGGTTGGAGGCTATATGCATTCAGTTAAACAGGGACTTTTTTTCTTCATCTCTGCCTTCCCCCACTATTTTCACTAGCATGATGGGTTTTGCTCATAGGATTTAAGTATGTTTCTGTATTGGTAGAAGTACTATTTCTCATTTTTTTTCTTCTTAAGCATTACAA
The DNA here is from genome assembly GCF_002078875.1 of Numida meleagris. Lineage (NCBI taxonomy): Eukaryota > Metazoa > Chordata > Aves > Galliformes > Numididae > Numida > Numida meleagris. The sequence continues at coordinate 11,885,190 of NC_034414.1, read as the reverse complement.
AACAGCTGTTTTTATCGCATATAGAAGGCTTTCATAGGTAGCTTGAGCCTCCGTATGAAGCACTGCTCATTAGTTGTTCTGTTCTTCTTTAGTGGCTGAAACTTACTTCTGATGATGTAAAGGAACAGATCTACAAGCTTGCTAAGAAAGGGCTGACACCCTCACAAATAGGTAAGGTTTATGAATAACTCCTAAATGGAAGTGAAACACGTTTTTCTGACTGTAATAATGTAATTGTTCACTCAACCTCTGTTAAATAACAAATAAAGAAAATACAGACTTTCTGCTGTATCTATGCATTCCTCAAGTAGCAGCAGCCCTGTGTTAAGGAGGTGCTGTTATCTGCCTGGTAGAACATTGCTCAGTACTTTGGCTCCCTCTAAAGCTCTGCCTACAGGTGCACGTGCTGCAACTTCGTACAGTCTTGAGTTCTGCAACGTAGTTATGTGCTATGTGAATTATTTTATGGTTGTTTTTTTGTAGTCCTCGGAGTATTGATGATGCCTATGATGTACTAATTGTTTGGGCTATTTTTTATTTTCTGTTTTATTAAGTAACTTTAAGAACGATATGTGCTATTGTATTTGAACAGCATGCACACTTACCAGCTTTCAGAGATTTAACTCCTCAATAATCCATGAAATCTTTGTTACCCATAGGTTCTAGCGGAAAAGTTTGACCAATATTTAGAGAGAACCTTAGTTGGATAACTTTTAAAATCAGACTTCAATTAGCAAAACTTGTTTATGTAAGGTTGTTCTTTTCAGTGATGAAGATGTGAATGTTTGTTTCAGGTGTCATCCTGAGGGATTCCCATGGTGTTGCCCAGGTTCGCTTTGTTACAGGCAATAAAATTTTGAGAATCCTTAAATCGAAGGGACTGGCCCCAGATCTTCCAGAGGATCTGTACCACTTGATCAAGAAAGCTGTTGCTGTTCGCAAACATCTTGAGAGGAACAGGAAGGTGAGTGCTATTGAAAGTGGAAACTCCGCTTTGTTTTTGCAAATAATACAGTGGTTTCCTTATAACTTCTTACATTAAATTCTGAAGCTTTTTGCAACTGATCTTAGGCATCTGGGGAGCACTCCTCCACTGTCCTATAAATATATATATGTGAGATCATTTTCAGCTTAAATATGTCATAATCTTCCAGTGTAATGCTAGGTAGCTGTGTACCTAGCTGTGTACAGTGTAATGCCGTGGTTGCTGTTTAATTGAAGATCTCCATTTTATAGAGGAATTTGGTGGTCTGCTTAGTAGCTGGGGAAAAGAGGAATGTGAGGATCCACTTCTGGTGAACCAAAAAGTTAATTGTACTGCCTGTTCATTGCCTTCTGAGTGAACTGACTAGCCTGGGGAGACATTTTAATAAAGGACTTTGTAGTCCTTGTGTAAAGGAGTTTAAAAGCGTTGCTTAAGCCACGTATTTCTTGTCCTGCTCTGAATGTACCGATCTCATCACAATTTGTCAATGGGAATGTGGATTTTATAGTAGTAGTGTTGGATATTTGACTTTACCAATGCTCATCTGAGATATATGTCATCTAGAAAACCCAAGCAGCGCCTGATTGGATTACAACTTTCTTTTAAAGGATAAAGATGCCAAGTTCCGCCTGATTCTGATTGAAAGCAGAATCCATAGGCTGGCTCGCTACTACAAAACCAAGAGAGTACTGCCACCCAATTGGAAGTAGTAAGTCTTCTGTTTTGTGTTGCTGTTTCACTGAGGTCTGCTAGGGCTGGCAAACACTATACCTGGCCTGTTAGCAAAAGGATCAGGAGTGCATTATGATGAGATGTATAGGTAAACCAGGCAGCAAAGAACAGTTATTTTCAGAAATATTAACTGATAAATCTGTTGAACTTAATGCTGTGTAAAAAATGTGTTGAGATATGGCATGGTAGCTCTGCAAAAATAGTCATTGGTAGCTGTTGTTTCTTTAGGAAATACTAGCCAGCATTGGAGAACTGTTGTAGGAGTCTAGGCAAGCTTCTCTTTCTGAAAAGACTCAAGTGCAGCTAGCCAGGTTTTTAAAAATAAAGTTTCGTTCTGTCATCCTATTCATATTTTAAAAGGAAGAATTAAATCTTTCTTTTTCCCATACAGAATTGCATAGAAGTTGTGATTAAGCTCAGAACTGATGGTGCTTTGAACTGAAGTGGTGTTTCTGGGAATTAGTTTGTAAAAACAGTCCCTGCAATTAATATTTCTCTCTCTTTCTCTCTGTTTCTAGTGAATCATCGACAGCTTCTGCCCTGGTCGCATAAGAGCTGGCTATGACTGACTGAAAAGAATAAATTTTGATTAACTTTGTCTGTGTTGTCTCTAAGTGGTTGGTGTTTTACAAACATTTGCCCGATTCAGGAAGATGCCTGTAAGTGGGCAGTTCTCAAGACTGGAGCACAAGTGTGGCAGTGTCTTCCATATTGCTGTCCTGCAGTTGCAGATCTGGATAGTGACTCTTGCTGTTCTAGATCAATTGTGTGGTTTGTCTGCTCAAACTTCATTTTTGATCTCATTGCCTCAAGTTAGAAAAGTGATGTAGTCACTCACTGTGTGTATTTAGTTAATATGGGGCCATGCTTCTGTGTTTCCTACAGGAAGAACTGAGCAAGAAAACAAGTACAGGAGGAAGAACTGGAAACTTAGAAAAGGGGGAGAGGAAAGGATTTGGCAAGAGAAGGGGAGAGGGAATGGGAGCCAAAGCTGGAGAGCTTTATGAATCATTGCAGGTTAATATGGATCCGCTCCTCTTGCAGAGGACCAGCGTGGACCATTTCAGGACTCTAGTTGCACTTCTCGTAACTGAGAGCATGGTCTGAGTAACTGTTGGTGTCATTTGTAAGTGATTTTAGGGGTCATCATTGAGGTTTGTGTAAGGAGAACAGTTTAATGATCCTCAGATGTTAGGTCTTTACTGATATAGTTCGCCTAAACCCAAGGGGCAGCAGCTGTTGTGTAGACACCATTACTGAAGTTGTGCCTCCAAATTCTAAATAATGGTGACCAAGTGTCACCTTTCTGCTGAAATGTAGAGGGTGGGCTGACAGCTTTTGCCTTTCGTAGTTGTTGCTTCTAAATCTTGGTGCGCTACTTACCTTTGCCGTATTAAAAAGCATTTAAGTAAATATAAATTAGACTTGACATTTTTGTAAGGTGTAGCAGCTGCTTGCTCTCATAACAATTTAACAGGTACCTTTTGGATCCAGTTTTGCAGAAGGATGTTTCCTGTGCCCTAATCATGAAGCTAAATACAGCATTTGGGATTAAGACAGTTCTAAAAGAAAAGCTCTGCACTCAGACTGAACTCTGTATCTGCCTGGATCTTAGATTACCAGCTTCCATGGGCTGTCAAAATACAAGCTCTTATTTCATGAGTAACTAGAAAGCGGTGAGTTAAAAAGGGCATTTACCTCTGTTTGCAGCTGACAAGGCAATATGAGTTAAGTTTTTCTTTCTGTGTCTTAATTATAATGGCCAACATGTACACAAACCAGAAGCCCTCAAGTTCATAAACTTTCAGTCAAGTTCTTAGAAGTGTGACCTTTTGCTTCAGCGTTGTTTTAGAAATGAAATAGAGCTGTTAATCCTCAAAGCATCTTTTTCTGCTAGAAGACAGGAGAAGGGCAGCTCTTACCGAACTTGAGCATAGGGAACCTTACACAAGTTCCACTATAAGCAGTCGTCAGATCCTATTAGTGTAGCAACAGCTTTTCCTAAGAGTCTTTGCTAGTGGTTTTCCTTCAGTGCTCCTGGTGTGCACTGGTCAGTCTCTTATCATTATCTATTAACTGTTCTTAACAGAGAATTGTGCAGACACTTGCAGTTCTCGTGACTCTGCATTAGCTACCTGTAAGTAATGAAAATACCAGCAGATGGCACTTTCAAACACTTGTTTTCCTTTTTAAAAAAAGTTATGTATTGCAAACAGTGCCACCTAGTGAGCAAGTGCCAAGGCTGACAGTCCAAGCAAGCAATCAAAATAATTCATATTGCTGTTCTAAACTGGTGTGGTACCGAATGGTAACAACAGTTTTGAGCACAGTAGAATTGAAGTTTACACAGCTCTTGCATTTTGGACTGCTAGGATATTTTGGTCTCTGCTTGTTCTGTCCGTCGATTGTAGCACAAGCGTCCCTTGCTTGTAAGAGAGGCTGAACCAGGTTCACTGTGCTCCTTTGTCATCTCACGCCCTGGTGGTACTGTATGTTGCTTACCCTGCCAGGAGAGGGAATGGCAGAGCAGCTTACAGGAGCGTATTGACAGCAGTGGAAAGAAGGAGGAGTGCAGTGTAAATGGTGTACTGTAGTGTCTGGGATGAAGTTATGCAGTGCCAGATACTGCTTTCACAGGGAGGAGAAATCCCGATGTTGAAGGTACTCTTGAGGATAAAGAAAGAAAGGTACACTGTTTGCTGCCTACAGAACATAGCAGTCTTTTATCAAAGCACTGTATTGACGTTTTTGCATGTATGTTTCTACTGTTGACATTGCTGAAGATTTTGTGCTGCTCTTAAGTCGTATATGCTAGCTTATGTACATGATCTGTTCCCGTTACGATGGTCAGTCCCTTACCTTTGCTCAGCCAGGTGTGGTATTACACCAGTCCAACTCATTTGCCCTGGCTGTGGGCTGGGCAGGCAGGTACTCTGCCCTGTTCAGCAGCCAGCAGGATGTGGGGCAGTGGGTCCTGGCCAGATATGTGGCAACACTGTCAGGTGGATGTCCTCCCCAGACAGGAGTGGGCCCTGCAGAGCATGGTCCTGAGCAACGTGTTTGGAAGGATGTGATCCTACAGTGTATATCTGAAGGGAGGAGTATGTGACCGGGGAACCTAGTCCTGTGGAAACATCAGGTAAGTTTAATCTCGGGGGCTGTGGTACAAGACTGTGTCTGGGTGACAGTGGAAGTGTCAGGTTTTCTCTACCATATCCAAGCACCAGGACTGCCCTGGGCAGCCTGAGACTTGTGATTCAGCTGCATGGGTCTCATGTAGGCTATGGCTGCTTGGCAGAGTCAGAGGAGTCTTTCCTGCCTCTCTGGATAAGAGCACTCTAATTTTCCTTTGCTAGAGAGATGTAGTAATGGAAATAAATCCAGATGAACCACAACTAACCATCTCTGTCTCATGCTTACCTCCAGGCACCACCCTAGCAATCTGTGGTGTTCTGTGGGCTTGAGGCCCCACTGTTCTCTTGCTTGCTGTCAAAAAAAAAAAAAGTATATATATATGATGGTTTCTTGTTTTTGTACCTTGGTTTGAGTTTCACAAGTTGTGTTCTTGTTTCTGCCTCATACCTAGCAGCCTCATCTGAATCTCCAGTGTTGCTCTTTGCCTCCTACTGTATTTTCGCTCTCCCAGCCAGTACAAATTTCAGTGATTGTTTTTTTCCCTATTCCAGTGTGAGGTTTTTCCCTGTGTCGTGCCAGGGTGTGCATCAGAAAGGAGCGCTCTGTTCTTGTGGACTTGGCACGCAGCCTCCCCTGCTACTGGCTCCTGTGATGCAGTGAGGCTTCTCTTTCCTTCAAATAAACGCAGCTGAAGGGCCTCTTGAGCCACAGTACATGGGGACCCCTCTAAGGCAACATAGTTGTTCTTTGGCTTGACATGGTGAGATTGGTTCACAAAAGCCTCCCCTTTTATTTCCACCCTTGCGATCTGTCCAGATCATTCAGGGCTGTGGGGTGTATGACAGAGGCTTCTTTCATGTGGCTGGTAAGCAACTACTTTTCTAAGTTGCCTGCTCAGGCACCCTACCCTCTTGCAGTGCTAAGAAAGGTGGGGATGCTTCCAGAGCCATGGCTGGGACACAAGAAAACTTGTTTTCCTTCAGTTACGAAGTTCTCCATTGCACATGGCACACAGAGATGGTAAAAGGGAGTGCTCTGGGATAGCAAGTTGCTTCTTCCATTCAGATTTCCATCCCTTTCTATTCCAGGTTCTTCCTTGGAGCATGAAGCTCCCCTCTGTTGCTTTTCATTGACCTCAGCCTTCAGTGTTCTTATTCCAAGTTTCTCTGCTTTGTCTGTGTCTGTCTTGACACTTAGAGCTGTGTGCCTTAGTTCCCATTAAGGAAACTTCGCAAATCAGTCAGGCCTATGCTCTTCCATCCTTTTAGGTGGCTTGAATGTAGCTTAGCTTGACTTGAGTCAGTGGAGATCAGCTAGGGCAGCATTCAAATGTATGAACAAGGTACATTCTCATCACTTCTGCAGTTCGTCCTGAAACGTTAAGTCCAGAAGGGTGAGTATTAAATCAATAGGTGATAGCCATACACAAATTCTGCCTTCATTTTTAGAGTGAGATTGGGATGTGACTGTTAGGATGGGGAAAAATGAACCTGGACAAGGAGTTAAGGGAAAGATTGAATGTGGGCACATCTGGAGGACTTTCAGTTCTAAGTATCTGCTTATCACCAATGGTTTCGTGGTATGTGACTGGATTCTTTGTGGATGCAAACGAACAAGAGTTTCTGTGAAAAATAAGTACTTGTAGTAATTTGTTTCAATAAGAAAAATCGAACACCGGTTATTCTGCTAAGTCATTACTGCTGCTGGAGATAATAAATTTCTGTACCTGAGAAGGGCTAAAAAAAAATGCATCATGAAAGCTATAATACTAACAATCATTAGAGGCAAAAAATGGCTTCTCATGTGGCTAGAAGTGTATTGAGCTTTTAAAGGATTTTCAGTTTCTAGCGGTAAGCTTTTTACACTATTCAACTCAAAATCAGTTCACGTGAGTGAATTCCAAATAGCAAACCACGGATGAAACATATATTCTGATTTTCTGAGTGAAGAGTTGTGTGTCACCTTCTTTTACTGTTTTCAGTGTCACTTACAGCTCATGTAAAATAACGTAGTTAAAAGCACTGCGTGTGATTTTTCCAAACTAAAAACTCCAAACTGTGAAACTCCATACGGGCTGAGCTCTGTTCTTGTTCCTGCTTAAATGAAGAGCAGTAGGCACTGCTGAATGCACCCAAGGCAGGTTTGGTACACGCACAGCTCTGGGGTAGCTGGTGTTTCTGGTTTAGACCAATGCTGCCTCCCGTTCCTGCCGATGTTTTGTTTCTTTTTCAATGCTAGGATCAAACTAGTGGAAAAAAATGTGCTCTGTTGCTGGGAAGTCCCTTCAATAACTGCGTCATTTGCATGACAATACATTGTCGTGCCCTGGTAACGTCTCTGTGCCAGCGCATACCTTGGCAACAGGGAACAGTTCAGCAACGTTCACTGCACAAATGGGATGTCTGTGAACGTCCTTTTCTTGCTTCCAAAGGATTTCTAGACATGCTTGCAGTTGGATTAATGAAGGCTTCCCTCCTTCTTGTCCACCCTCTCATGCTTTTGGGATACATTTTCCTTCTGGTCAAAAATCTATAACCCTTGTAACAATCAGCATAGCTGACTAGCGCAAGTTCTTTCCTGCCACAGCTGGATTTATCGAAGGCATTAACCAGTGTAGATTTAGTAACTGGAGTTACATCACTATCAAAGCGTAACGTTAATGGCATGGCAATGCGTATTGGGTACGACAATAAATGGTGGTGTTGTCCTGCAGGACTTGGTCACTGGAATGGTAGCACTGGTAGTTAGTGCATAGAGGCTTGCTCAGGACTTAGGGCAAAAGGAGGTGAAGTGTGTTCTGTTACATAAACCTTTGAGCTTGAGATACAGTGTGACAAGTAATTATGTTGGCTGTGCCTGAGGCAAGAGGTGTACCTACATTAAAAGATCACCCGAGTTTTCTAGTGAGTGCTGGTTTTACAGGCTAATATTTTATTCCCTTTGAGGCTGCTCACTCAAGACCCCTTTTCAGGTCAGATTTCTCCTTCTTCAGAGCCAGTAAGGGGCTTTCAAGTTTAGTGTGACTGTCAGGGATCAATCTCTTTTACAGTTCCTTCAAGTTCTTTATGATGCAGATGAATAATTTCTCTAGATCCTGAGCCCTGTGTTATGCCAGAGTGGGAAGAGGGTGGCTGGTGTTTTGAACTGTAGAAGCTATCGACTGACTGGGTAAAGTAACCAGTGACAGGCATTAAAAATTGATCAAGTTAAATGAACTTGGGAAGAATCCAAATCTCAGAGGATCAGTTCTGATGGTGAAGGCATTGAGACTTGCAGGATAGGGGGTGGAAGCGTATCTCTCAGTATAATATAAGCTGTTGGACACTGAAGCACACTACAAGCTGTAAGAGAACATATGTTAGTTCTTGTGGGGTTTTTTTGTTTGTTTTAAACAATGGAATAACTAACTTTTTTTTCTTAAAATACTGTTCATCAGCTCTTGACAGGCTTGGCAAAACTAGGACTAGAGTAACTTTTCAGGAACTACTGGTAGAGTAATAGCTACCTTCTGCACTGGGTATTCATTTACAACTCATGGTTCAAGTAAGTCCTTGGATACCACTTCTAGAATCAGATCCAAATTCTGTTTTGTTCTAGCATTTTTCCATTCAGCCATGGTGCACTTGGAAAGCAATACAAGAATAATATTTTAAAATTATATTTTGGTAGCTCAGGTCAAGCAAGTATCTCAAAAATGTATAAGATTAACAAATAAAGCCCCCATAATGTTCCTGTGATGTACAAGGAGCTGACTCCATATTTTGGTGTTCCTCAGTTCCAATACTACTGCGATGATGTTTGTGAGTGTAACAGTGTTGTGTCATGACCGTAAGTAGGCAACTACTGGAAAGTGTTTGATTTTCTGCAGTTCACCAAATGCGAGTGCAGCTCTGATGCTGCTATAACACCATTGTACTGGTCTCTAGCTCTTACACAGTGCGTTTGGCACAGGAATCTCAGTGCTCTGTGGGGGAATAGAGGACCACTATAACCTGCTCTTTACAGCGAGACAAGCACAAACAGAAATATCTTGGCTGGGGGCAGAAGGAGTACTAGGTGTGGTGCTCTAATGACCTGAATCCCAGCCCTGAGTCCTACCTTGTGAGCCCATAACTTTACATTTTAAACAAAGATGGCTGTTTATATATGCAAATGGAAGATATGGAAGTGGTGTGCAGGTTAGCTCAGAGACAGTTTAAAGTGGCAGGTGGGGACATAAAACACAGCGCTTAGTCCTGATGCAGGATGCTGTAGTGTGACACTGAGTGAATGATAGGGGGCACTTGTCGATACCCCTTTTTGCACTGATGAATGATCAAGGTTGAGAATGAAGGTAACAGTTCCCCAACCTCTTCCTGTCTGGAGTGTGGAATCAGCTGGGCCTAGCCTCCTTTTGTGATAGAGCTCCAGGGAAATGGACCCAAACGTTGTCTCAGAGCTTTGTCTACATGGCTGTGCTGCTGTGGGTGCATTTAACTCCATGCTCCTACCACCTCAGAGCAGGATGTGATGCGGTCTCCTGTTAATCTTGTGTTTCTGTGTATGGCAACCTTGGGCACGACGAAGGATGCGTAAGGTAGGAAAAGTTAGAAATTTTGTACTGTTGTATAGCTGAGACTGATACTTGGCTTACAAGTTCAGTGGTAAAATACTGTGCAGTAATAAGTGTTCCTTCCTGCATCCTGGCTTTTAATCTTTAAACACAGAGATAACTTATTAGTGGTGTTGGAAAGCAAGCCATGTTAGCATCAGACTACATGGTAGGTGCAATGCATACAAAAATATTGGCCGTCAATATAATTTGTCTTCCTATTTCTTTTCATGTGAACTAGGAGAAGGAGCTTTCTTTTCACTGTATATTTGATGGGAAAACAGCTGCTGTGAAGAAGATTTGGGGTTAGGTATGTAGTCCTACAGGTCTGCATTGTCTGTCTTTTTGTCTCAGAAAAATGGGACAGACCACGGGTTATCATTGTGATGCTTATTTTAAGTAGTGACTTCATTTCTGCTTCCCAGTCCCTGAGTACTTCTGCACTTAGTGAAGTGCAGAGACTCATCAGAACGCATGTTAAAGTACCTGTGGTCCTGGTGTTTTGTATTGGAGCTTTTTCTGATGTATGCCAGATACGTAGCTGGGGTAGTCTGAGCGCTGTCTCCTCCATCATTGTGCTTCCAAGCCAACACATCCAGGTGATCTGCTAAAGACGCCTCATTCCCAGGCTATAAGACTTTCTCAGAAGTAGTAGTGCCTGTTTCCATATCATTTCTCCCCAGAGGACATGAAGGTAGCCCATGTGATTGCTGTACCTCCCATTACTGATGCTGACCTTTGTATCAGTCATACGCGTAGCACTCTGTTCAAATGCAGCTTTACTTGCTGCAGTTCTGTCAACACACAAGAGTCAGATTAAACAGAAGCCTTCCACTTAAGTTGTAGGTATTTACTTCTCATCACCAGGAAATTGTTCTGGTTTCAAACAGGAAACCACGATCCATTTGGATGTAAGGCAAAATGTCTGTCTTATCAGTGATGCAAGAAACTGGTGCATGACACTTGTGTAGGTCGGTAGCTGGACTTCATAGAATCAGTGAAAACCCTTGTCGTGTTGCAGATTGCTCTCTTCGTTCATTTCTTTCTGTACAGTCCTGACACGGCTTGTCCTTTCTACGGTCTTTGTGAGTCTCCTGCCCTCTTTCTCTACTTCTTGTTTTTGGTTGTTCTTTTTTTTTTTTTTTAAGCAGTGGAAAAACCGTATTATTTTTTCTTAAAATGAAGTCCGTTCCATCTAGCTCAGCTCTGACAGCCTTGGCAAAGCAAGGACTATAAATTTACAACTTTACAGAAACTGCTGATAGAGTAATAACTATCTTCTGCACTGGGTATTCCATCTAAAAGTAAATTAATTAAGACTGGTTCTCTGTGCTTCTCTTCAGCATCTCTAGGTGGAGTGCAAGTGAAGTCATGACTGTTGTGCCAACAGGTGCTTTTGATGGCTATGATTTCACTGGCAGTCCCACAGCCTGGGACCCTGGCAGGAAACTCAGTCTTTCTTCCTTTATTGCTCCAAGCTGAGGTAGATTCAACCTTGACCATCAACACCTGTCCTAAATTGCAGGCATCTGTTTGTGAAGGAGGAAGGGGAAACAGGTTTTATCACTAGTTTATTGCCTTAGCTTCCCAAACCTGGGAATGGGCTGTCTCACAGTGGTTGGCCTTCAAGCTGGCTTCTGGTAATGGGAAACTTGCCCAAATGCCTGGCTCAAAAAAGAGCTGAACCTCACGCATGTTGGGATGGGCTTCACCATACCTTGCTCTAGGGATGAAGATCATGAGAAGAAAAATGTCTCTGTGTCTGCACTGTGGACGTGTTCCCTGGCGATCAGGTGCAGGACTGCTTTCTGTTAACTGATCCTTCTCCCCCTCCTTCCACTGTCATCTTTAACATGCTTGTTACCCTGTGAGTAAGAAACGGAAAACTTCCTCATTAGTTTTGTGGGATGCAACTTGCAATTGGAATAAAGTTCCAGGACTACTGTGGTTCAGCCTGCAGACACTAGAGCTGATGTAAGGAAAGAGGTAGGAGTGAGGAAGTGAGGCAGAAGAGGACCCCTCCTGCTGCACAGCTACCTGGGGGAGTCTCCCCCCTTGTGCTGGGGGAGACCGACATGTCCATGGATGTTCAGTCCATACTCAGTTGGTGGTGTCAGCTCACCAGATCTGGGAGGCTGCATGTGAGCGTAGGAAGTTCCACACCAATATGAAAGGAGCTTCTTCACAGTGAAGGTGATGGAGCTCTGGAACAGGCTGCCCAGGGAGATTGTGGATTCTCCTTCTCTGGAGATATTCAAGACCCTCCTGGATGCCTACCTGTGCAGCCTGCTATAGGGAGCCTGCTTTGTAGAGGGGTTGGACTCGATGGTCTCCAGAGGTCCCTTCCAACTCCTACAGTTTTGTGATTCTGTGAGTTCCTGTGGTGCCCAGCAAATGCCTCTTGTGGGAAAATCTTGTCCCCTCCCTACTGTGTGACCCATGTAGGTCTGTGATGGAAAGGGAAAGAGCAAAGAGAATGAGCTGGGGCTGGGGGCGTTGCCCTGCTGTGCACAATTGGTGTGTGGGCTACGGCCTGAGCAGCCCCATGAATGTGCTCTTGTTGGGAGTCTGTGATGGCCAGTGGTTAAAACAAAGGGCTGAGGCAGTTCTGCTTCTTTGTGCACTCAGCCTCTGCCCTTGTTTGAGGCTGAGTGAGCAAATGGCAGACACATAATGCTCTGGTAGCCACTGACTTAATTCCTGCTTGTTGAAATCGGTCTTTTTGGTTAGATGTGATTCTTGATTTCTTCATAGATACTGGGTTTAGAAGTAGAGGCATGGAAATGCAGATTATTAATTAAGAGCCTTTTGGCCCTTATTACTTAGTTTGTCCTTGGGTTGGCCCACTCCTAATTACTGCCTGCTTATTATTGCTATTATTCTTGTTTAATGAGATAACCCAAATAATCTCATTTCAGTTTCGCAGATCATTAGATCCAATGCACTTATTAATAAGGCATTTGTGAGCTCTTTGTGCCCACTCAGCTGTTTTCGGTCCCTGAGAAAGAGCTGTGCTGAACATTCTGTGGTGGAATCTCTTTCTTCCTTCCTGTGGAGAAGGGTCACCTTTCCCATGCAGCCGGTTATGCGCAGCAGGTGCGGGGCTATTTCACTCTACTGGCAGTAGGACGAGAGGGAGCAGGGGCATTCTCATGCCTGCTTTGCAATGATGATCAGAGGCAAGGAAACACTAGGGGGACCGTCTAGTTCGTTGCTTCCTCATCTTTTTAAGCGGTGTATTTACCCACGCAGCCAATTACATGTTCCTCACAAGTCTCCCCGGAGTGCATCGGTCACAGGCTTGTGCCCCATGCCTCATTTGCTGTTGTTAAGATCCTCACTGGTGAGAAGTGCCTCAGAAGCATGGAGTGTGGATCAGGTGCATCTGGCAGCATGGCAGGGAGCATAGGTGTGTGCCCTTGGTTAAAGTATGCGCCAAGTCCTGCTCACCCTACACGTTTCCCATTGGTACTAACACCTGCAACCCTTCTGAATGCCGTGGCACAGATTCTGCTTTTGTTTAGAGCTAATGAAGGGGTGCTTGGCTGTCTGTACACGTGCTGTGATAGTGTCCTTTCAAACAATGAATATTCCCTGAAGAACGGAAACAGACAGGTACGTGTGGCTGTGCTTTTGTGTCTATAATGGAAAATGCTCCCATTTTCATGCAGAAATATAGGATTAAATGTAAAGAGTAGTGAATGCCATGTTACCTTTGTTAGGGTGAATCTGTAAGTGGGAAATGTGAGCTCTTCCATTCACGATAGTGACAGCTCTCCTGCTTAAACTGTCATCATATGTCATTGTGGCTTGAGGATAGATATCTGTTGCTGACTGAGAAGAGCAATCAAACAGTGAAATGGCAAAAGGAGAATGGTTAGAGAAATCAGCCCCGATTCATTGTTGAATGACCCAACTGGCATGGGCCAGCACAGGGTGCTCCTCTGTTCACTGAACTCCCTGCTATGACCTGTGTGTACCTGTGATATAAATGGGAAGAACTACTGGAAGTGACTGTGTGCTGCAGGCTGCAACCTAACAAACTGTATGTGGCACGCAGACCACAGCCTGTACTTCTTTTAAAGCTGAAATTTGCTACAGAGGCAAGATCCGAACCACACTGTAGTCAACAGCTGATGAACTGTCAGTGTCCAATGAAAACCTTTTTTCATGGGGAAAAAATCCTTCTGCTCCACTCAGGATCCCTTTGGGCCTGTCCTCACTGCTACAACGCTTTGAAGGTCAGCTCAAAGCCCTGCCTCTAGTGCAGCCTGCATTCACCTGTGGAAGTATTTAGCTTGATCACTTCAAGGGAGTGTTGCCTTGAGACTGCTTTAATGCAGCAGTGGGGACACTGGCTATGCATTTCCCATTTGATACTGGTGTTGCTTAAGCAGGATTAGGCATTCTCCTCCTCAGCCCTTGTTCTCACCTTTTCTGAGGTGTCTGCTAGGTTACTGATGCAGCAGGATGGTAAACTGGAGTGAGAATGAATGTAGTTTGAGAAGGAAAAAGAATTGTATAATATGTTGGTGCGTGTTTGGTTTTCACATCAGAGTTCTCTGGTCTGGTTTACCATGCAGCTACGCAGCAGTGCAGCGGAGCAAAGGTAGGAACAGATCTCTGCCCAACAACAGAGAGGGGCTGCGTAGGGTTCACTTTCACGTTTGATGGCATGGCCAGAAAAAGTGAGCTACCTCAAGCCATCTGCATTACGTGATGGTGCTGTCACCTTGGTTATGCCGATGCTGCCGGCTGCGGGGTGGCACTCAGAGTCACTTGGAGCAGCTTCCAGGCACAACTGCAGTGTGTGCTGCTCAGCCTCCACACTAACCACACTGCTGTGTGCTGCAGCATGAGCTGTGTTTCTAACTGTCCTTACATGCTGATTCGAAGAGCAGGGAATGAGCTTAAGGGGTAGATAATCTGAGCAAACACTGCGATGAAAACAAGTCCCTTACCTCAGCTATCACTAAAGACTGTTCTGTCCTCCTAAACCTCTGTCTTCACTGTCCTTTAACAGCAGCAGCTGCCCTTCTGACATAGAGTACAACTGAGAGAATTAATTGATCTGTAATGACCAGTCTCCTCTTGTAACTGGCCTTCTGTTCTATGTAAATGGATGGCAATCTGTAGCCGACAACAGACCCTTTCCTTAGGGGAAACAACTGTGCAGTTCTTCTCAAATTCCCCTTTACACTACTGTCTGTGGGCATCTGGGTGAGAATTCTCTTCTTGAAACCTCAAGAGGTGCTACATTGCTGCACATTTTTCTCTCTTAATTTCTTTCAGCTCTGTCAGTGTACAGGATAATTAAATGCTTTGGTATCTTGTCATAAAAATGCCACTTTTCAGAGGAATTGTCTTAATGAGCCTGTTTTTCAGTATAGCAGAGGCTCATTTATTAGCCCCGTGTATATTTTTAGAGCATGGCATTAGTCAGAAAAGCCCATTAGATCGTTATACAAGTGGCTGAATCAGCAAACTGTATCTGCTGCTATCCTGTCAAAGCAATAACGTGAACATTATCAAAGTGATTAAAAGCCATTCATTCATTTTGCATTCGAGTTGACAAATTCATTCCTGTAGAGACATACACTGTGAAGCTGTATGAAAGGAGATCTAAAAGCTCATCGTACCTCTCAACCTAAAGATCTACCTGTGTGTGACAGATGCAATCAAAATATGACAATTGAGTGAAATCTTGGCCGCGTGTGTTGTGTCACGTGGCAGGTTGTCAGTGGCAAAGCAAAATGAGTCTTAGCCTAGGACCCTTTTTAAAGAATGTGCATCTTTATGATGTGAGTTTAAAAAAAAAAAAATTGTGTGTGCTTGAATATGGTAAGATTTCCACAACAGTCATCAGCCTTCATCTCTGGAGCTTCAGAGCAGCAACAGTGCTGCTGGTCTTTGCTAGAGCAGCGTCACGGGGTGCATTTGACCAGTGGGTTTTCTGGCTCTTTGCTTCCCTGCGGTAGCTGGTGAGGGATGGGTATTTTAGATGCACTTCTTGGGCTTGGCAAGGGGATTATGTTCATCCTGGGTTACTCATGTATAGAGAAGTTATATGAAGTGTAAAATGCACTGATGCTGCTGTTAAGACCTTTCTGAGAATGCAGATTGAACAGAAAGGTTCAATTTCTTGGGGCTGGTATGGCATAGTCCAATCTGACAGTGACATAGGGAGATCCCCCAGATCTCCTCTCCTCTCTTGTGAACTACTTCCAAGGCTCTGTTCCTCTAAGGAGGTGCTGCTCCAAGATGCATCACC
This sequence comes from Numida meleagris, assembly GCF_002078875.1. Classification (NCBI taxonomy): domain Eukaryota; kingdom Metazoa; phylum Chordata; class Aves; order Galliformes; family Numididae; genus Numida; species Numida meleagris. Next base: position 11,869,476 of record NC_034414.1, on the reverse strand, counting down.
TCACCCTGTGCCACAGCAATGCCGACAGGCAACTTAGGGCCAGGGAGGCTGACCAGCATGGACTTGAGTGTTGTGTCCCAGAGCTTGTTTCAGCTGCCGTATTGTGTGAACTGATACTTGGTTTTGAAGGTAGGGCTTCCCCTCGTGGTTGGCCCAGGAGCCACTTTAGGTGGTCTTTTCAGTTGAGAAGCCAGGGTTCACACTACAGCGTGTGCTTACATGTACCTGTTACTGGGACATTTGCCCTCTAGGTGATTATTGTTCATGCTATGCACAATTTATTCTACAGTGATTGTCTTTATGCATTTGTTAATTTGAATTATGTCTAAAATATGGCCATTCATACTCATTCTGAGAAGGAAAAGGAAGAGGTGTCTGACTTAAAATATGCTGTAAATTCAAATGATGAGATAACTGAGGACTGAGAGACAGAGATAAAGATCTTTCATTTTGATGAGCACGATCTGAGTTTCTGGAAGGCACTTGAAAACTCACAGAGTGACTGTTAGCTTTGGTCTGATAAATGTATCCCAGAACTGTTTGGAAAAGGGAACTGGAACAGTGGTGCTTTCTGCTTGAGATCTTGGCACTGATACAGGCACAAGGATGAACAGCTGAATATGTTACATCTGAGAAGGTGATGACTAACAATCTATCATTGCTTCTAGTCTCTTTTATCTATCAAAAATCTCAGCATCCATTTTTATTGGCAATTTGTTACCGTGTACGCCCTTTGCCAATTAGATTATATTACTGCTAAGTTGTGGTATGTAGAGCATCAATATTTCACTTTAAGTGTCTGCCACAAGAGTGCAGTGTTGGTGTAATAAGCTGGCAGCGTGAGCTTCTGGTAGCCTAATTCTTCCATCCAAATGTCCATAAAGTACTGCAAGAGAAGTTCACGTGCGGCACAACAAATCTCCTGGGAGTTCAGCAGGATTGAGGGATAAAAATGGAGACTGGTGCTTAGTTTCAGGTACTGTGTTTTAAGTTTTAGAGACAATTGAAATGACTGTGGAATCTGTGTGGAACTGCAAGGAGCTTATATAAATTCTTCCACACTGTACTGATGATCCAAATGTTTGCTCCCATACTCCCAAGTCAGTGTAATCAGTGCTGTTGCACTTTTATCCCTGAGAGTATAGTTGCGGATGCATGTATATTTGTGTGTCGTATGGCCAGTTCTTCAGACTCACAGGAAGCACAGCTTCCAGTGAGGTGAGATTCCTCCTGACTTCTCCAGAGCTGAGCTGATGCTCTGTGGAGTTGGAGCTGACATACCTTGAAACACTTGCTATTGGATGCTTTGGAAAGGGAAATGCTATGTGGTGATTTTAGGATGACTCTTCCACCTCCAGGTGACTTTTGGAGATCTCCAAGGAGGAAATCCCACAGCCTCTGGGCAGCCTACACCAGTGCTCTGGCACCTGCACGGCAGTGCTTCCTGGTGTTCAGAGGGAGCCTCCTGTGCTCCAGTTTGTGCCCAGTGTCTCGTGCGCTGGCAGCGGGCACCTCTGAGCAGAGCCTGGCTCCATCTACCTCCCTGCAGGTATCTGCAGGCACGGGTGAGATCCCCTTGCAACTCCTTTTCTTCAGGTTGAGCAGCTGCAGCTGTCTCAGCCTTTTTTCATCTCGTCAGTGAGAATGAGAGATGGACCAAAGCATATCTGAGATGATCAGCCAAATTACTGCGCTTTGCCAAAACTGGGCTTCATTTTAACTAAAAATAGTTGTTTTTCCTTATCTAATATTATGTATCTACCATGCCTTCCACTTCTGAAATGTTATCACAGCTGCAGTGTCCTGCAGCCTAAATTTAGAACTATTCATCCTGCTGAATCTTCCACCACAGTGTATTGATGCAGAGCAGCAGCTTTTTTTTTTTTTTTAGAAACTAAAAAATAAAAAAAAAGGTAAGAAAAACGTAAAACAGTGCTTATGTTGAACCTTCATGCTGTCTTTAGCTCAGTCCTTATGTTAAACAATGACTGTGCAAAATGTGTAGAGATTTTCCCGTGTCTCAGTTGTTGGTAGTGCTTCTGCTTTTTCTAGAACACTTACAAGCGTCCTTGACAGCCCTTTTGTAAAACAGCATCTTTGGATACTGCATGTGAGCCATACAGGGCACAAACTGTGCTGTCCAACTGTACCTCAGTGTAAGAGGTCAGGCTACGGTGCTGCTTATTGCTGCAAGTTAAATTGGATTGTGAAGCGTATACCTAACGTGCAGCAAGATGAGGGTCTCGGGACTTCATTGATCCATAGCTTTTCCTGAGTTCTTACTCTAAAACAGTTGTAAGCTTCTTTGTCTTCTATCTAATCAGAATGTCCTTCAGAGACTAAAATATCTGTTGACATAATAGGTGAGTAAGCCTTTGTGTTTAGTTAGAAGGTGGCTCATCTGATGATAAAAACAAGCAGAGTTCTTGATACGTTCTTAGTTGCTGTTAGATCTAGGCAACATTGAGTTTGTCAGCTCTGCCAGTTCTTTTCTGATAATCAGCTAAAAAATTTGGCAGTGTTATATGAAGTGTGAGTTTGTAGAATGAAGTTGCTTTTTCATACTTCATCAGGGATGGAGAAATCTCAAGGGACTTGTAAATTAATAGTAGAATGGTTCCCTATCATCTTTGCAGCCGCTTCTCCTTTGGAAACTCATCAACTCCATTGGTACCAAGAATCAAGTTCTTGGGATTCTTAGCACTGATAGAACATACGAAATCCTCCAAATGATGGGGGAGGGAAGGGTATTTTTCTGACATTTTGAACATCAAAATGCAGCTCCTCATGGTGGCCAAGCCAAAGCTGTCATTCTATGCAGCTCTGTGGAGCGAGTTGTGCTTAAAGGGGGGTTTCATGCTCGCACATCCTCCTTCGTGCTGGTGAAAAGGGAGGCTCCTGCCCAATGCGGGACTCGGGTTCCTTTCCCCAAGAGGGCTGGCTGTGAGGCTGCCATTCTTCCCTCACATCCCGCTATCACAGATGCAGTTTTGTTGTCATCTGCAATTTCAGTGCTTTTCAGAGCGCTGCAAATCCCTTGTTAGAAGAGTTGTCATAAAAGTCAGTTTTACTGGGAACAGTCATAAGTGCTCACAGGCGTGTAGCTATTTCAATCTGCCGGGATCGAGCGGGCTCCCACCGCAGCTGGTTTGGTTGTGCTTTCTTCTTATAATTCAGGATCTCATGTGATTTTAAAAAAAAAAAAAAAGTTTATTTTTAAAATTTCAGTTAGGATGAAAGGAAATGAAGGGAGAGCTGGATCTGAGCGTCCTCCCTGGGAAGCAGTGTAATTTTGTCTAAAGCCAAACTGTTTTCATCAAAAATGGATTTAATGTTGTTTTGCTTTCTGAGGGACCAGAGGGGTTTGATGCCTGTCTGAGCTTAGTCGTTTTCTTCTATACCTCCAGCCATCACCTGTGACCCTGCTGCTCAGTGTTTCTTCACCAAGAAACCTGAAATCTCAGCTGTTACCTACCTCGTTCATGTTGTTTTCAGTTCTGATGTCTTAGCTTTCAGGATAAGCCAGTAAATCCTAGTTCCATTTTGCTGTTTTCTGCTGAGAAGGTCACAGTGCCATTCCTTGACAATTTGGCATTCTTGGGGAGTTCTCATCTGTAATCACCCAGACTAACTCTTTGGAAAACAGACTTGGTAATTTCTTTCTTAAAAAGCAACTCAGTTTCTTAATGTAACTAGCTCAAACAGTTCTGTGGCACTTCACAGTTAAAGCAATCATAGGGAATGCTCATTATTTTGTTCTTTGTAGCAGTTATGTTTAGTCAGACATTAAATACGCACCACGCTCTGAAACGGCAGTTCTCTTTGTGCATTGTGTGACCCCATACCTGGACCTCTAATCAGTCTGTGGGAGTGCTCGTGTGTCACGCTTCCTGAGATTAAGAACAGGTCTCTGGGAGAAAGTGACTCGGGATCAAAGATTAATAATCACCCTTTTGTTGCCTTTGCCATTTGTCCATTTCAGAATAAAAGGCATAGGATGTGAGGGGAGGGAAGGCAGAATTTCAGGCAGCATGATTTATTCCTGCTTTATTTTTAGATTGCTTTATGTATTTCAGTCAAAAATCAGAGGGTTGGTAGAATAGGAACTGTGGGATGCCTGCTCACAACTGGCTCAGAGGGAGAAGTCCATTTACAGTAGAAACGCTCCTGTTCCTAATGGCAGATCCAGATCTGAACTTGTGCAAAGCCTTGAGATGGGCTTCGGTTCAGATTTCTCTCCGGTTGATATTTGCCATTGTAGCAGCCAAGGGCCCCTGCTGAGATCAGGACTTCCTTTTGCTAAATGGTTTATAGGAGGCAGGTTCACAGTATGAAGAAAAAGGGCGGAACGAGCGCAGGAGAGGAAACATTATTTTCCTTTGTATATTTGTGAGATGACAACTGAGTTGCAGGGTCCCTCTGAAAGTCAATGAAATATCTGGGAACTGAACTCAGATGTCCCCAGGCTGGTGTCCAGACATGAGATATCCTTCCTCTGTTTTTTATGTATTGCATGATCGGGATGAGGGTAGAGCGACACAAACTCTGGGAGGCGACTTGGGCGTGTGTGTTTGGGGCAGCCCTTCCCTGAGCTTCCTGCTGAACGTGTTTTTCTTTCCCCATACATCGAAATTTCACTGTGAAAATTCATTGCTCCAACAAAAAGCAAAGATGTTTAGAAAAATGACAAGTGACAGATAAAGAGCTCTGCCTGCGCTTTCGCCCTGCCAGAAAGCGTCACTTTTGTCTGCAAGTAAAATACAAACCTGAGGGCTTTTCTTAAGCTTTGCATTCTGCTGTGATAGAGTAGTTCTGGGCAACAGAATAATTTTGTGGGTTAGCTTTGTGGAATGTAGTCCCAAACTGGGAATTGCTGATTTTCCTGCTTTACGATCTATTTCCTAATTTATTTTTTTTCATCATTTTACTATTACGATGATTTCTGCAGCGTGTCCTTTGCCCAGCGTGCGCAGGGGTGGGAGGAGAGGGTGGGAGGGTACCGGGAACAAGCGGTGGTCTGGCTGCACTTACCTCTCCTATGCACAACTGGTAAAGCCAAACTGCCAATTAAATGAGGCGGAGGGCGGAACCTTTGTCTCCACCAGACACGTTTGTATAAGAACGAGGGAAAGCCTTGAGCGAGCGTGGTCACAGGCTGTGTGCTTTGCTAAGGAAGTGGAGTTGGCTTTATTCCTACTTGTCTTTGTAGTAGTGTAATAAAGGGAACCTCGGGCAAATCGTTTCTGTTCCCATTCATCTAACATACATATTTTAAGACTTACTCTTGTGTTTTACCTGCTTTGATAATGTCACTTTCATTGCTGTCTTTGTCCTCCGCATCCGCTGTCGCTGAGAGCAGTGTGCCGCGGTTATGGGAATTGGGGCATGGATCACACTGCAGGTATCAGTGGGAACTGTGTTCATGCATCAGAGGGAGGACTTCAAAATGTTGGGAACAGAGATATTCTTGATCTCCAGTAGATAAAAAGCGCATTGTATTTCCTTTAAGTGATCATCTCACATTGTCCTCACAGCGTCAAGCGAGGGATAAATTCTTCTTTCAAATTTACCAGAGTAAACTTGCAGTAGCGGTGCTGAATGCCTATGGAACCTGATTTGGAATATCTACTAGCGTTGTGTCCCATTAGTACAGTATGTAATCTGAATGCTGTAAGGGAGCAGTCTTGCAACAGGGGAACTTTGTAGAGAAAAGCTTTAAATAGTACTGGTTCTTTCTTCCTGCTGCTCAAAACTTTCCCTGGGGCTATTATACTGGATTGTTAGAGAGTACAGTGAGTGCGTGCCATGTATGCCAGCAGGTAAACTGGCTTAATTTCAATAAATTGGCTTCAATAAGCAGCAGCAGCAGCAGCAGCAGGCAGCATCCTTTGCTAACCTTGGAGCTGATTAGTATGGAAGCTGTATATTCATCTGAGAAGGTGCCTGGTAACCCAAAAATAGTTCACATCAGCACTATTAAGCAGAAAGTAAGATCTTGGAGCAACATTCTGGGGCAATCTCAGGTAGGATTACTCAGACGTGCCATTGATTGACCCTTTGGTTTTACACAAGTACACCAAACCCAAACTCCATAATACCCTTCCTCTGACTTGGTGACACATCCCTTCAGTTACTGTGAATGTGACCATGACATTTTCTAAACCAGTCAACTCAGCAAGCCCTGTTCCTTGTCCCTGGGTCTCAAGGAGTGGAGCTGCATTCTGCCTGCCTCCCTTCCACAGCATTTACTGTTGGAGCCTGTGGCGCTCCAGTCCCGCTAATTTCTCTCTAACTCGGATGCTCTAGGTACATGTGGTGGTAGAAAACTGAGTGCTGCACAGGAAGAAGATTTCAGCAGAGGGAAAGCTTTGGGATTTTGTGCTCAGTGGCACCACAATGGCTACCTTGAGCAATGTGCTCCCAAATCACAGGTACCATCCTGACACCTTGACTCGGCGTAGGTGTGGGCAAGTCAGATCAATTTAATGAGCCTCAATAGTGCGTTTTGTTGGGCTGTGAGTGAGCTTGGATGGACTCTTGAAATGTGATGGTTGAAGACCATGTCTGAAAAAGGTACACGGTCAGTTTGAACTGTTAGACTGAGATGGGGGATATCAGCACGAGCTCTGTTTGCCAGTAGATCCTCAATATGCACCAGGAGCGTTTTGCTGTGGCAGTTTCCTGGATTAGTGAAGTAGTTCTGTTGTACATAAAACATTGAACCTTCTTGTCCCACAACGTGTAGTATTTTATTTTTCCAGCAATGTTTTTGCGAGTGTGTCTACACAGCAACTTGACTCTGATCTCACCTCTCCCTTCCTCATTCAGAGGAAGATGCTATGAGTCCCACCAAATCCACTTGATGAAAGCAAAATTTCTGTTTGTCATGGCAAGGAAGCTTGGCTGGAAACAGTTTTGTGACTGTGTCTGGGACACCAGTTCCTGGGCAGTTGCTTCAAGTCTGTGATAAAAGGCTGTTAGCCTGTGCTGATGTGTGTTAGTGAGGGTGGGTCATAAGCCTGAGCTTTCACTGCATACAGCTCCTTTATACTGGCGTCTATCCACAAGGCCCAGCAGTGCAATAAATCCACATTCTTTAGTCATCTGATTTGCACACCTAATTTTTTCACGTTGAACCGCTTTCCATTGACTCGTAAGAAACTAGTTCAAAACCTGCTTGTTTAGGCAGAGAGGATGTAAATGCTAAAACGAGTAGCAGACCAGGCTTTCTGGACTCAACTCTGTAAGAATCAGTGTGCTCCTTTAAAAACAGATATTGTGAGTTTAGGGCATAGGAAACTGGGAAAAACGCCAGCAAAGGATAGAATGAAGATTAATGCAGGCAGGTCATAGGCGAGTTTTTCACATTTCCTTAACAGGATGTCAATATGTTAAAGTTATTTATGAATTTATATAGGATATTATTATAAAGCCTGCCAGTAAAAGGCTGTAGCAGTTCTTGTGTTTCAGTGTGTGGCTTTGGCTGTACAGAGCTGCTACTGTGCTGAGCAGCGTTCCTGTGAAGAGAATACATTTCTGATGGGATTATGTTGAAATTGCCCAACTTGTTTCCCTTTAGGCTTATGCTAGATTTAAGATTTGGCTTCCGGATGTGAAAAACAAATACGCTGATTTGTTGAATTTCTTCCTATTCCCAGGAAATGCTTCCAAAAAGTAAAGATGAGATTCTTTTAATGCTCCTTTTCTCACACCTCTAAATAGAGGAGTGAACTCCAGGCTTGTCCAGAGACAAATCTGCCACGTTAGGATAAATATTAGCACCTCACACATACAGTGTCCCAGTTTCCTGTGGATGCTCCAGTTTTTCAATTGTACCCAATTACGTCTGAAACGAGAACTTTGTCCTAGTTTCACTAAAATAACACCTCACATTTATGAAGTGCCCATTATCTCAGGTTCTTGCAGAACTGTATAAATTACAAAAATATCTCTTAATACCTGTACATGCTGCTGGGAGGTGGAGGTGGCAATCGGAAATGGAATTTACAGTGGCGATAATAATGATAAAAAGCCTCACAGAGTATTGTACGTTGAACTCTGAGAATTAACAGGTTTGAAGATACTTGCATTTTGCAGTATCTGAGATCAAATACTGAATCAGAGTCTAGAAGTAAAGAAAGAATCATTTTCTGCTCATTTCTGCCCAAAATACCTTTGATTTCAGCATAAAACCCCTGGCGAGTGTTGTCAGGATTCCTGTGGATTTCTATGACACCTGCCAGCAAAAATCCACTGTTTTAATGCTTTTTAGCTTTGGGATTTCTTCACTTTTGGTTGATTATTATCAGCTTAATAAAAAAGCTACTGTTCTGTCTTTATTTGGCAGACACAGTCTGCCAAATGAAAGTTCCTCACAAATTAAAGATTACTTCCTGCTCTGCCTGGCATTCCTCAGCAAGAATGCCACTTTTTTCAGAACTCATGCGTGACCTTCTCAGGGAAGCTCTGTTGAGGGGGGGGAGGGGGGGGGGAAGAAAAAAAAACAAACCAGCAAAACCCAAACCTTGTCATAAGCATATCTTTGACTCAGTGCTACTCAACATAATGCAGTTCCACTTCTTATTTTCTTTATTCATTGGCAAGAATAAATGAAAGGCTTAATCCTTTCAACAGCCTCATATTTGTGATGTGCTGGCATCTTTTCTGTATATTGTGCTCTGTCAATTATTACAGAGGCTATTAGAGAGAGATGTGTATAAGACGTTTCAAATTGTGGAGCTGGCAAATGTTTACTCTGAATGAATTTTGATTCCTGAGGAAATTCCAAGAGGATTTGAATTGTTCCTTTGCTGTTTGCCTTGTATGTTAATTTTCTGTAGTATTCTTTTTTTTTTTTTTTTGGCAGAGATACACTAGGTATTTATGTCAATGAAACTGTTCTACAGTAAAAATGCCAACAAATGTAAATCAAAATGTGTTGCAAATTAATTTAGTGAAGCTCAAGCAAACTTGATAAATAATCCCCAGTGCAGCCTTTCTTGTACGGCTAAATTTCTTTCCTACCCGCATACAAATAGTGCTATCCCCCTTCAGAGACACTAGCCACTGTAGGTGGCAGCTATAAAAATTGCATCTAATTTTTTTTCAACTTGATATTTCAAATGATGTTCAGCAGAAATGATATGACAAGTTGCAGAAGTCCAGCAAGGAGGTGGATTTTCACTGGAAACAATAGAAATGTTGCTTATTCTGCAATGGGAAACTTCTTCCCCGTTCACAGAATTTCCTGAATCTCCGAGCAGGTTTTTAGGATGTGGGAAACTTTTGCTGCTTAGAATGAAACCGTTATTTTCTTCTCTGCAGAACGATCTGTATATTGGTCCTTGATTTAAAAGTTCTTCACTATTCCACGTCTATCCCCATGTCCCAGTACCTGAAATTCAGTTAGACTTCCACTGCATGGCTTTTGAATTGAAGAACTGGGGGTAGAAGGAAAGGAAGCAAGACAAAATTTAACCAGCAGACAGGGCACTTTCCTTGCACACAGGAGACTGCCTTTTTCTCTGGGAGTCTGTGACTTTGGATGAATTACTTCCCATCTCATCTCTTTCCTTGCTTTTTGTCTACCTTGTCCTTTTAGTGGCATTACTCTTCTGAAAAGGAATGCTCTGTTATTATCTGCTTGACTGGCACATTGTAGTGGCAGCTTGATTGTGATTAAGGTCTCCGGTCACTGCAGCACCACCACAGTTGCTAGGAATTGTGAGTACATTGTTCTTGAAAATATTCTCCTCTATCTCTCCTTTGTCCACCATGGTGTTGTGTCTTGGGAATGGATATGATTTGCTTTCATCTTTTTCATTTTTCTGTCATGCTTTGTAATGTTTTCTTACCCTCTATTGCGAAGGAGACATTACACGGCAGTGACTGTGCCAACCCTGCTGGACCATACCCTTCTCGCTGTGACCTTCCAGCCATGGAAGACACGTAGAAGCAGGTATGTTAGCTAATGTGTAACTAGCTGCTTTTTACTGCTGTTCTTTCTTAGACTCAACTCTTTTTTTTTTTTTTTTTTTCCTGCCAGCACTTCAGTGTTTTCATTTCCTTCTTTGCTTAGCAATATTGGATCTCTTGGATCATTGGATTGAGCCTACTGCTATTATAGGTACAACAGCATTCAATTCCTTTCCTAAGCCTGGTAAGTTCTATCTTAAAACTGTTAGAATGGCTCCCACCAGATGTCTGTTTTAAAACCTTCATATTTCACACTTCTAAGTATTATTAGATTTCATCTGTGCTAGTGCACCCAGGATAGCAGAGTCCCATTCTGAAGATGCACCATATGACAGAGGGAAGTTTTTCTGCTGGGCTTATTTTCCCCACTTTCCTGAAAGCCATATAGTAAATCAAACAAATATTCTGTAGTTTTGCCACTGTAGCTGTATATGTGTGATAAGGTGTGGTGATATTTTTTTCCTCATGTTCTTAATAAATGTACTGTCTCATCAAAGCTTTGTAGAATAGGCTGAGCCTTATTTGCAGACAACAGTCGTACCATTGCACCTGCATTGTTTTTGGAGATAGTTAAAGATATTGGTCAAGTATGAAGGAAGGATTTGGTTCAGATCAGTTGTGGAAAAGAAGGGGATAAGGGAGGCAAGCATTTAGGTCCCTTGCAGGTGCAAAAAGGCAAACGAACATTTGAGTACCTCAGGTCACTTGCAAGGACAGGAAAATGCCACACAAAGAGCCAGGGGGAGGAACAGCAGTTTTTTCTCTTGCTTGTAAGTTGGTGATGTTTAACCCTTTGCATCTTCTCCCCAGTGCAACGCAGCTGGCATGGGAAAGTTGCCCGTATGGGACTGGCAACAAGCTGTAACCATGTGATCTTTGCTTTCCTCAAATGTAGATTGCCTTGCTGTCATAACCGGATCCTGCTCAGTCATGTGCCTTTGCCCTTGGTCAAAACAATACACCTCTTTTTTCAGACCATCTTAAATCATCTGACAAGCCCCCTCAAGAGGAAGATAGCACTTCACCCAAGAAGTTGCTGAACTGATTTCATCGCATTGATCTTCTTCACATGAACAAAGCCTTACTAAAAGTTTAAACTTAAAATCTTCTCGGAAAAAAAAAAATTGGCTGTGACCTTTGGTATGCACCTGATTTTTCCTGTTCCTTGAAGAAGCCTTTCAGTGCTCATCGCTTCAGGGAATGGGAAAGTAGGAAGCTCACTGACAACTGTTTTCCAACACTAATTTGCTGCCTCTTTAGAGGACAACGGCTTTTGCTTAGAGACTTTCCTGCAGGAGCTGAAAAGTAGGTTCTGGAAATGGCATTCCTCCAGAGGCAAATAACAGGATGAGGATTTTCAAATTACAAAACAAATTCATGACATAAATCCAGCAAAATTCACAGAGCACTTAAAATCTGCCTGAATCGCACTGCATTAGGTGGGAACTGCATTTCCTTTTCCACTCCCCCTTACCTGTCTGAAAGCCCTTTCCCTGTTTTTCACTTTGTACCTGCTCTTTGCTCTCAGGTCATGCGGCACCCTTCGTGAGACATGATTACAAATATTTGCATTTGCTGTACCAACATACATTGCATTGATTGCTAGGGTCAGCGAAGTTTGCGTGTATGAGTTTGAGGAGGCTGCATCTTTAAAAGCAACCACAAGAATGAAACTTGGGCACAGAATCACAGCCCGTGATGGGACCACGAGGCCTTTCCAATCGCCACAGGCAACAGCGGTGCCCAGAATACAGAAGAATTTAACTAAGTAGTCTTTAAGATGTGCAAAATAGGTATGAAGTTCCAAGACCTCCTCCCCCGTGCATCTGATATCTCTGCTAGCCATGGACAAACATTATGGAAGATGCATAGCGCAGATTTTCTTGCAGAAGAATGGAAGTAAGTCAGGGGCATTTTAAATGTTTTCACTAGGGAAACAACTGAGCGTGAGACCCCGATGCAATAGGCACGTCACCAGGATTAGGTGTAATTTTGGTGTTCCTGACAGTAAAATTTGGAAAGAGTAATCTTATATATGCTCAGATGAGATAAGCTACACATCAGTTGTCAAGGTGAAAAGAACTTCAGGTAAATGGGCTTTTTTTTTTTTTTTTTTTTTTGCTAGCACTGATTACTTGTGTTTAATTGATTAACTCCCTTTGGTTTGATCTCTCAAGTCAGTAATGTGATTAATTAATATTACTTAGAAGGATTTTATACATACGGTTGGAATGTGCTGTGTGCTATGTGCTGCTTCTTCTAGCAGTGTTAGACACAGGCGTATTCTGAAGAGACTCATGCCAAATCATTGCCTTTTATTTAAACAGCGACGTTGGTTGCAGATCTTGTTCTCTCTGCCTACCCATTTAGTCACTCTGATGGTCCTTCACAGTCTCTGCAAGCTTCCAAAATATTTTAAACATGAGATATTAATACTCTTTTTTCACAGTGGTCCGGATGTTCCCACTCTCCAAAGAATTAAAATGAAAGTGGTAAACATGGAACCACAGAACATCCCGAGTTGGAAGGGACCCAGAAAGTTTATTGAGTCCAACTTCTGGCTCCACATGACCACCCAAAATCTAAATTCTGTGTTAGCTTGGGGCCATGACCATGCCCTGTGCAGCCTGTTCCATGCCCACCTCCCTCTGGTGCAGAACCTTTCCCTAACCCCCATCTGTCCTTCTCCTGATGGAGCTCCATGCTGTTCCCTCTGGCCCTGTCACTGTCACTGGAGAGCAGAGCTCAGCGCTGCCCCTCAGCTCCCTGTGAGGAGCTGTAGGCTGCCATGAGGCCTCCCCTCAGCTCCTCTGCTCTGGGCTGAGCAAACCAGGGGAGCTCAGCCGCTCCGCATACATCTTGCCCTCCAGACCCTTCACCATCTCTGATTTTGGACACTCTCAAGTAGCCTTATGTCCCTCTTACACTGTGGTTCCCAAACTGCATCCACTGCTCAAGGTGAGGCTGCACAGCACAGAGAGGAGCGGGGCAACCCCTTCCCACAACTGCTGATGATTATTTTGTAATTTACATCTCCTTCATCTAGAATACTGTGAATACACAAGACTCTGAAAACATCATACATACTTTAATATGCATGTACACAGTGTAACTCAACGTTAAGTATTCACAAAAAATTGTCTATTTGTTGCAGCTGTGGTAAAGCAGCAGTTTTGCTACGGGGAACAGTATCGGGCTGTTTGCAGTCATTTGTCCTGGGTATTTGGAGTGCTGGAGCATACTGGTTGTCTGGATGCATGGCTTTTATTCGGGACTGATGCAAAATTAATTACAATTCCTGACGCTGTATGTGCAGCTGTTTTGTCTTGAGAAAAAGAAAATCATATTGGCACAAAACTTTCAACAGAACTCAGAAAGATCAGGGGTACTGGCACTTGTGTTTGCAAGAATCTGAGTAACTTTGCAAGTAGAACAAGAATCAAAATCTTTACTGGTCCAAATACAAAAAACAGTGACTCCAAGAGAAAATCATTAGACATAACCTTCTAGAAAATTGGACTTCGTTAAGTGTAATCTTAGGCTACAGTACATTTTAATTAACTTAATGCCTCTTTCTGATGCATGTTGGTTTCTACAAATACTATCTGTGTATACGGTATTTCTGAAGAAGCCGGCATCGTGTTGAATTCTGGTGATCTTTCTCTCAGGTGAGATTCCTTTTTGTTTCTCTTTTCTTTTTTCCTTCCCAACAGAAAGCAGTCTCCATAGTGACCGACAGTATTTATATTTAAGCCAATCTGCTTACCTTGCTTGGCTAATGAGGAAAAATGATATTTAACTTTAAGGTCAGCTAATTAATAAAAAGAACTTAGCAATATTTTATATTCTTCTTTGCCTAAGATGCTGCTGTGAACTATCAAGTGCTTTATTTTTTTTTTGTTAGTGCAATGGTATAGATACACAAAATATAAACTTCTCTTGTGTCTTCTCTTGTGTCCCAAGGTGCAGTAGAAACCATGCATGAGGAAAGCACGAGCAATTAATTGTAAACTGTGGATCTTTTTACAGGTGTGGGAAAGACGAATTAATGGACAAAAAGTTACAAGACATTAAAAGCCAAAGTTTTGCTTTTCCTGAGTTCTCATTTACTGTCCAAAGCAGAAATTCCCATGATGTAGAAATGAAAATGCTTGGGAAACAGATGGTTAATAAGAGAAGCTGCTTAATTCTGTAGTTTTTATTGTACCTGATGTATCTCTTTCCATACTAAAATCTCCTCTTATGAAGTATTAGTCTGCCCTTAGAATTAGTGGAACTATTCATCATCATCATTACCGTTGTATCAGTTTTTGTCACTAGGAATAATATGTAATTATCACAGCGTACAGAGAATGAAAAAAATTAGTTTGAGAGAACTGGCATTTTTGAAATCTCAGTTTCTCGAACAGATATTGAACTAGTTCAAGAGGCATGCGGGATCTTTAACAGAGGCAACGATACTGCAACAATGGACAAGAGAACTGCATCATCATGCAGATCCCACATGGAAATGTGAGATCATCTTGTTTGTTCCTTCTGCTGATAGAAGCCTGTGGCATGGTCTATACTTTCACAGATGTGTATTTCAGAAAGCTGGTCTACAGGGAGAAATAAGGAATGACAGCTGACTTCAATAGTGTGTAGGGGTGGTAGAGATGGACTGAAAGTGCTCAACTGTCCTGGTAATTGCAGCAATCTTCTTAATGTTTTTGATGGTAATGAAAGTGCTTGAACTCACAAAGTATAGAGGAGAGCTTCAGACCATGTCAGTAAGACGGCTGTCATGTTTTAGAAATGAAGAAAAGCTGTTTCCAAAGGGGATGATTTTGCTATTCAATCTCACTATTTACTCTTTTAGATATTTTTGGAGATGTGATGTGACATTGCCCCCATAGGTGAAAAATAAGGGTGAAATGGAGTGAAAATAAGAGAAGGGACAAAGTTTCTGTACAACTTGTTCTGTCTCTTTGCACTTCAGAGTGGACTCGCTGGGAAGGAAGCACACTTAGCCATTTAACTGGGTAGGACATTAACAGAGGGCTTTCCTAGCCTGTGAAGTAATGCACCCGTCCAATGCACATGCTGATGAGCTTTGGTGGCTTTTTGAAGCAGTAATCTACACTACTTCATTCATTGTGAATGTTTTGCATTTAGAGAGTGTATTTCAGCCGGAGCTTTACAAATAGTCATTAAGCCCCGAAACACTGGTCTGGAATAGATGAATAAATTATATGGGGAAAGTAATCATTAGAAACCACTGTTGTTTTGTCAAATGGTGTACAGTTTTCATGTAACCAAGGACTTAAGTGCAGCAAGTCCTTGACATCTATTTTCACTTTCCTATATGAATATTCATGTGGCTTAAGTTAACGTTTCATCCCCACATCTTGTCAGAATTCAAATTCATCCTCCTCTAATGGAAACTGTGCTGTTGCGCTGCTGCAGACAATTGTTGGCATCAAATAAAATTGTTCTTTGTTCCAAAACTATGGTTAGAATTCAGTGGTTAATCAGATGCTGACAGCAAACACTTACGATTTCCTGTATGTCCACGTGACAATACAAAAGACAATTGATATGTGACTAATGTAAGACTCACTCTTGACATTCCAGGCAAATTGGTTTTTGTCAATATACCAATAAACAGCTTGTCATTGTATGTCTCATTTTGACCTGCATTTATTCCCCTTAGCGTGAAGAAGTCGTGTACCGGATGCTCCAACAGACTCATTTTAAAATCTGCAAGTCTTACACTTGGCAAGTGCTACAGTTTATTCTTAAAATCTTTCTAGAACATTAAAACCAAAAGAAGGGATGCTTCCGGGGACATATGGTGGGTTATTAAACAGTTTGTCCTAAATATCCAGCCTGCATCTGATCTGCTGATTTAGTTGCCAGGTTTTTCTCATTACCTTAGCGTCAACTTCAACGAAACAAGTTTAATTGGAGTGCTCATATTAAGAAAAAAATAGGCAGAATGCAATCCTTTCTCTAGTTGTGGCACTGAAACTGATGTTTGAGTGAGCGGAGCTGGAGGTGCGCTTGATCTTGCCACCAGGTCCTTCTAGATTGGAACTCACATGTTCATGGAGACTGTGGCAAAGCCTGCAGCATCCCGGCTCATCTTGTAACTGCAATACGGACTGCGGGGTATCTGCGTTTCTTGATCTCCAGATAGCTGCAACTGAAAATTATAAAGCTGATTTCCAATGCACCCAACTTTAATTCTTATCAAGAGTTTATTCGATGATATTATCTTTAACAGTCGCTGTTTTCCTGCACTCCAGGGGGGGCCTGTGACAAAAAGTTGAACTGTTAACGTATTTTTATCTGATTTGCTTTAGCAGCAACAACCTCAAAAGCAAGGTTAATTGGAATAGTGACCTTCAGTTGAGGCACTTCTTGGGAAATTCACAAGGAAGTGGAGAGAACGGCCTGAAGTGAAAATGTTAGCTTAATCTCAGTCTCTGGAAATGCCTCAGGTCATGCTGCCGTTACTGGAGCAGAGCTGCACCCTCCACTTGGGAACTGGCACCTCCCCTACAGATTTGCATGTAATGGAAGAGCAGTTGTGATGTTTTCTCACAAAAGGCTTTCGTTTTCACCATGCCGTTGCCAACCTGAGCCAGAAATGTGTCATGTAAGGATTCATTTGCATATTTTAAAAATTAATACTGCTTTTACACTGTTGCCATGGGACAGCTATGGCAGGAAATGAGCAAAACACCCACATAATTATTGTTGACAGAATACAGTTCCGATTTTATCAACTGTAATCCCAACGTGGTATGTTGTTAAGGTAGTCATCACCATCTCAGTGAATGCAACACTGATTTGCAAAGTATGCGGTGCCCAAAAGAAATGTACAGTTGTTATGTTACGTGAAAGACAACTGCTTGACTGGGATGGTAGGAGAGTAATTATTGCTAAGTCTCTGAAGAACAATTAGAGTTGGTTTTTATTACATTTGCGTGTTATGATTGACATGGAAACTGAATGAATCAATATGTAAATCCAGATTACCCTGACCTAAGAAGATATTGAGAAAGATGATACTTTACAAAACAGTCTGTGGAAAAACTGCAGTGTTGAGACAGAAACCTAAATGTATCATTCTGCTTTTGTTCTTTTTTTTTTTAATCAGCTTATCTACTATTTAAATTCAGAGAATTGTGTAATTAAAAAGTGGGATATAATTTATCATTTGTAGAGATTGCATCCATTATATATCTAAATAATAGAGGTTATTTATAGCAGTCTTATACCAACCTTAGAGAGTTTTAACCATTAATCAGTAACAATGGAAAGATGTCAAAGTATAAAACTGAATCAGGTATAACAATATTCCAATTGCCAGAACATAAGTGGCTGAAATAACGTAATTCTTTCTACTTATTTGCATGGTAACTTATTTCAGTGATTAAAAGGAAATCTATTTCGGGTGGATTTTATTGAAAACAGTAACACATTTGTATACATTCAAGAGCAATACAGAATAGTCTTAGTCCCTAAACAAAGGGAATATCAAAAAATAATAATTTCTTGAAAGGTGATGCTGCAAGAAATGAAAAATGTTACTTTTCTTAATTTGTATGAAATGATGGAGTTCACAAAACATCTTTTTTTGTGTTTTTTTTTTTAATTGAGCCTGTATTGTTTATCTATTTCTACATTCATATTTTAAAAAGAGGGAATGAAAAGGTGTGACACATGTATAAATGCTTTAAATTGCTGAACAGTGTTTTGCAGCCTGCTGACCTGTAAAGTAAGCTGAGGCACCAAGTCTATTTTGGTCTTTTCTGTGGAAGGCCACCTACATAGGCTCTGGAAGAATGAAGAATATGTGAAGGCTGAAAAAAGCATCTGTTCTTTAATACCTTGGCTCAGACCGGTGGGATTTAGGAGATCTTCCTGAGAGCTTGCAGAAAGCTCTTCTTATATTTCTGTTTTAGAAGTTACCTATGCAATTTTGAATTCTCAGAGACTGCAGACCAGGTTTGTGCAATGCGAGCTGGGTCACAAGCGTCAGCACACGTCCCTGCTGCTTCGGTGTGCGAACAGATGTCGTCAGGCACCACGCTGGGAGAACGTCCTCTCTCAAACCCTTGCAAACTTCCCAAATCCTCCTGAGGCTCCCTGGGGATCTGCACCCCAGAGCTGTTGCAGAGGTTGGTTGTGCATGTGCCCAGCAATGCTGGGAGGCTCTATGTAGCCATCCTTCTCATCCCCGTGCCGGGTGCCATGGCCCTGAGAGCCACACTTGCCCTGGGATTCGGGGGCGTCAGCAGGCAGCGATGCCAGCCTGAGTGCTGGGTAAAGCCTTTGGGCAGTGCTGCCCTGAAACTGCTTTACTGCAGAAAGGGAAGATTATTAAGAGAACAAAATGATGAATAGAGAACAGTGGAAATTATTTTTCCACCTGCAAGGCTCCTGTGGATGACTCTATACCAGAAATTAAGACAGAATTGGGGTAGTGACATTTTTGTCTATACCAGATTTGCAGCGTACAGATTTATTTTTTCTCTTTCTGTTCTGAGAAGAAGACCATCTTTTCTTTCTAGTTTTGCTGTGATTGTTTGTTTATTTTCCTCCTTACGCTAGATGAAATAACGTTTTATTTCTGTCTCACTCTCTTTTGGGTGAGGGAGGAGATGTATGCAACCCTGCAAGATTTGGGGGCAGGGAAAAGATGGAAGAGATCTCTCTTGGATTTTATTTTTGTTTCATTTTTGTTTAAAATATGGTTTTCTGTTACTATAGCTACTGGCTCTGTCATGCTCACACACAGGTGCTTTGTCACCTCGTCTTTAGAAACAGATTGATCATGGTATCAAACCATTGAAGCTCAGGGGCAGCGGGGATACAGGTGAAAAACAGGAGACTGGAAAACCACGGACAGACCTGAGTCCAGCATAGGAAGAGAAAAGACAGATGCAGAGGATTGGCAAGACGTCACGTTTTCCAGGCTTGTAATGGGACGCTGGAAGAAACAGAAAAGAAGTCGGATATTGGGAAGCCTGTGATGAGGTATGTACAGTGTAAGAAAAATGAAGAAACCTGGTTAGCCCTCAGTTATTTCCTGCTCATGGAGACAAGAAAGTAACCAAAATCTTAGATTATTTTGCAAAGGAGCCTTTGAAAAAGGAACAGGGAGACGTCAGTGGGAAGAGATTGTTCTGCCTGGCAAAAGCTCATTTTGAAAGAGGGCTGAAACCTCAGTGAGTTATGAGCCTGCTGAGAAAATACCACCTCAGGAAAGGCTGGGCAGAAGCCGCTAAAATTGAATCTTGTCTGGAGTTTTGTGTGGGCGTTGTTATTGAGGGGACTCCAAGGAGGCATTTTGGGTCTTGTAATGCAGACAAGGAGGAGCCTGGATAGTGAATTCAGTGCTCTTTAGTTTAGAAAAAACGTCATAGTGAAGAGTACTGATGATATGTGATGTTGTGCTTGCCCTGGGTACGGTAATAGTTGCAAAGATGGTAAATATGGTAGCGACCGTAACCAGAGGTGCTGGAAAAGGGTAATATCAGCCACGAGCAATTACACAGAATAGTGGGCTCGAAGCTGGGAAAAAAGCTTTGGCTGAGATGTGAACTCATGAGCATGAACTGCATGCTCATTGAGGAAATCTCTGTGAATTCAATAGCTGGATTCAAAACTTGAAGCTGTTAGTCTCCGAAGGTCATCTAAAGACATCTAACTTTGCTTTTGTCCCTTTTCTTACCAAAGCATCTCCTCTTCCCACGCAAGTGCCCAGGGCGATGTGATGACACACTTGAGGTGTCTGCCTTGAAACGAACCAAATGCTGACAGTCGCAGATGTATAAATATTGAACTGAGGGCTTCTCAGAGTTGCCAGACATACAGCATCCTTTGCCAAAAAAGTGTGAAAAAGACCCTCGACTCTTCATTATAAAAATCTTGGTTACATTTCTGTAAATGATCCTGTACTGTGGCATGCAATTGTTCTCCTGCATTCCTCATGTATTCTTCTCTTCTACAAATAAATTGAACACTGTGCAGTCAGAGAACTATAGTCCTTGATGTTATTTTGGAACTATGTGTATGATGACAAAATTATGACTGTTTCTTCTTTAGTTTAATTATTGATTACCAAATATATTTTAGTTCAAGAATTTTGGGCGTGAGGTATGTAAATTATTGGGACTTCAGGAAATGAAATAGAGAGAAAATGAGGAGAAGAACTGATAGGAGTGTGTTAAATATAGTAATCGTAAAAGCTGGTGTGACAGCAGACTGTGAATTGGCGGAGTCACTAGGAAATGTATTCATTCATTTTTGCTTTCACATGCATTTTTGTGCATTTTAGGGGACAAGCTCAGCTTGGTTCCTGAAATATAAATCTTCTGGGCCATGGGATATTCAGGTAAGCGAGATAATTGGATGTATTCAAACATTAGCATCTAAAAAGTAAATCAGCTGGATGTCTTTACAAATGAAGGAAACTTGTACAGAAAACACAAACAGGTAAAATTGTTTTGAAGATACCTCCTGGATTCCACAAAGGTGCTTTTAGCATGAATACAATTCTAAATACTGACAGTGCGTTGGAAGAGAAAACCTTTTAACTGAGGGCAATTACCATTTTTCTTGCTCCTTGGAGAGTTCAGCATGTTTTGGAAGGAGAAGCG
Source organism: Numida meleagris (assembly GCF_002078875.1). Lineage (NCBI taxonomy): Eukaryota > Metazoa > Chordata > Aves > Galliformes > Numididae > Numida > Numida meleagris. Next base: position 11,848,849 of record NC_034414.1, on the reverse strand, counting down.
TGGATTTGTTATGCAGCACGAGTGCTGCCTTCTCAATGTCATTTTCCCATCTGTCTTGCTCGCAGCGTTACAGTCTCAGCTGATTCTTCTGTGCAGTCATCAGTCAGACCGTACTGCACAGTGATAGAGTGAGCCTGAATAATGCTCTTGCACAATGTCTGCCATGCTCCATAATGTCCTCAAAGGGATTGTGGATACAATTTGAACTTGTTTATATTCTTTCCGTTGCCCAGGAAAATGAATAATTCCTTTTTCCATCATTGGAATTCCCTCAGTAATAGATTTGATATTGTTTGATCTTTCTTACGTTACGAGATGTATTTATCTCCCGGTACTCTTGCCTGACACTAGTTCCAGGGAAATTTAGGGAAAGCTCTTCATCTATTGCAAGAGAAACAGGCTCTAAAAAATCTTATTTTTTCTAAAATTACAGAATCATAGGGGCTGGAAGGGACCTCTGGCAATCATCTAGGGGACAGGCAAATCTATTATTGTACTGTTTTGGGATTATCAATGCTGCTATCCAAGATGACTCTTTCCCATGCTATTCTGAGAATTCAGTAGTGAAAGCTGAAATTTCCTTAATTTGAATGAATAAGCCATAGCTGTTCCTCAGTGAAATTCCTCCTTCAGTTGAATCAGTGTTGCAGTTTTGGCAAAACAGCGTCAGAGATTTTCCTGGAAGACAGATTTCCCTTATTTCTCTGAGATCTGTCATGTTTCCCTATGGTGTGATTAACATATTCTTCTGCCTGTAAGACTGTGTTTTGACTTCTGGTCTCTGAAGCACTTGTCACTGCTGGATGGGAATCTCACTGCACAATCTTGGAGAACAATTCAGTTGCACAACCTCTGAATGTAATGAGAAGTAGAATTGGGCAAAGTGCTCTGAAATGGTCTTGCAAATTAATCTGTCTCACTGTGAAACTTGTTGTCATTTTAATTCTCAGCTGTGCTGAGCAGAGATCACAAATCATGCTGAAAGGCATACTGCACCTTTTACAATTATGGCTTAAGAGTTTTCTTAATCAAGATTTATTAATTCAGACTCATTGCTTCTCAGATGCTCTGCATTTGGCCCCTCACCTTTTATAGGTTGCGCTTGTCCTTTAAAAACGTCATACATTGCAGGCTTCTCTATGTATTGGAGATCGCTTCAGTTCAGTTTCCCAGAACAGCAGCAGCTTTTGACCTCTAAGGCCATCAGATTCAATTATATTCAATTCTCAGAAGAATAGGAAATAGATCATTAGAGTACATACCAGCCTGAATTCCAACTGGGATTCTGTAACTTCCTAGATACTAAATGTAATTGTGATTTAATCAAGCTTTAAGATTTTTTGGTTGGAGATTCTTTACGTAGTGTTTCCAGCGTTATTTCCAGATTCCTATTGTGTCTTTGATTGAGGAGTTACAGGATATGAAAGATGCTGACCTGAATGGGGCAAAGGGGAATAATGTAAAATTGGGGAAGAACATAAACTAGATTGGGCTACTGGCATTGAGAGGGCAATCAATAAAGCTGGATTGTAAGGGAAAGGGCTGAAAAGAACGGAAAAGGATGAGGTAGAAAGGATGTTTGTATTCTGTTGTTTGATTTTATTTTGGAAATAGAAAAGTCTAGATACAGATGTTAGTGTATGTTTTAAAACATGTCACTCCCAAGGCAGGAAAAAACTTAATGAAAGTCATATATATTAAAAAAAAAGTGCTTCCTGGGGTGCAGACAGAGCAAGTAACCCTAGGAATGCATTCAGATAAAGCTGCCAAATGTGCGTTCAAACATACAATAATATTCAGGGACCTCAGCAGATCTCTTTCAGTTACCCCATTATCAACAAAGGGAGCCTGGAAACTCTTAGATTTTATTAGGCCCTTCATTTGTTGAATAGCACTTTTCACTCCTTTTAGCCGAGTTCCTGCTATTATGTCCTGAAACTCCCAGTTTAACCCCATATAGCTTATTCCAGGTAGTGCCCTGTGAGAGGAATGAATGAGGTGCAACAGAAAATAAATGTGGCTGAAATCAGCCAGGGAGGACCGGAACCAGAGCTTGAGCATTAGCTATATGCAGGGGGAAAAAAAAATCAGAAGAATTCAGTAATCTTCTTATTGAACGATGCCTGGAGGTATACTTGCTCCACTGCTCTAAATCACAAACCTGCCTTCTGATGATGAGGCCAACACAAGTTAGGTTGTAAATGTCTGAATTTAGATTACGTTTTCATCTTGATCTTAAATTTAGATTAGAGCTCTGCAAGTTTCTCTAATAGAACATAGCTTTTAAATACTATATTTGCCTGAAATGAAGAGATGTAAGTACCTGCAACATCAGATTACAATGATGCATCAACTCAAGATTTGGTTATATGGCAAGGATCATAAATTAAAACAGGGTAGCTTCTCGTTTGATGCAAGGGAAGCGTTTTCACCACAAGAACATGGGAACGAGTTTCCAAGACAGGCTGTGGAATTTCTGTCTTTTGAGGTTTCCAGGTCCTACCAAGACAAAGGCCTGAGAAACTTGGTCTAAAACCCTTGGTGAAGGTTCAGCTCTTCCGCTGCGAGAACTGAGGAGAATCAATGACACAGAAACTAAGATCAAAGCAAGCAAAAGGAGGTGATTCTTCATACACACTTCAGGTAAGACGAGCAATAGGAACACTTTGCCACAGGCTGTTTGGTGGTCGAGTGGCCAAAGCACGATGGAGTTACCAGCTAAGTTTAATGAGTTCATGCATGAAAGAGTGTTCCATGGCACCAAGGTAAATTCATCTCTTCAAAGCAGATTATTCTGTGCAATTTAGCATGTAATGACACTACTGAAACTTGTGCTTGTTTTACTCCTAGAGTTGCAAGAGAACTGAACTTCTTTTGAGTACTTTGTTACATGATAACTTGCTTCTAGTCTCAATGTTACCAGAAAGCCTCAAAAGTGGTTAGGTGTTAAAGAAAAGCAGAAGAGAAATTTTGGGCTTGGAAGTTTTGAACAAAATTTTGTCTTAGGACAAAGGGCTGGAAAACACTCTGTCCTGCTCCTTAATTGAGCAGGACAAACCAAAACTCTGTGATTTGTTGGAAGAGGGAAACGCTGAGGACGAACTTCATGATAGTGTAAGTGCAAGGTCGTTGGTCTGTAGAAGTCAGTAGCTCTGGGGCTGTAGGACTCTGACACTTTCACAAAATCCCTGCCAAGGTAGAATTTGAACCTGTGCTTCCTCACGTGCAATGGAAATCAAACCACTTTCCGGTGTTTATCCCACGCTGCATCTCATAGTGCTGCCCATTCTGAGCCGTCTGGCCTAGAATGGTATCATCTTCTCCAGAAGTGGCCGAACGGGCAGAGGGCGCATCCCATCGCATCCCATCGCATCCCATCGCATCCCATCGCATCCCATCGCATCCCATCGCATCCCATCGCATCCCATCGCATCCCTCAGGGTGCTCGCTGTGCCGGCTGCTGAGCCGCCGGGAGCTGCCGCCGTGCTGGAGAGCTGGCCCCCTCCCCGCGGCTTTAAATGCCTATTGCCTTTTCTCCCCTCGCGCTTTTTCCAGCGGTGGGAGGCATCCCGGGACGCAGCGCGAAACACACACCTGCCCTTCCCGTTCCGACGCCTTCTGGCGAGCGCTAGGAGGCAGCGCGGGGCAGGACGCGCCGCAGCCACAGACGCCCGCGGGGATGCCGCCTCTCCCGCCAGGGTTCGCGAGCCCACGGCCGCCGGCGACGGACAAAGGGCCGAGGCCGCCTCCGGCTCCCGGGCCCGCCGCCCGCCTCCTCGGGGCGGGAGGTGTCGCCCCCCGCCCGCTCCGGGACGCCGCGCCTCCGGCGGCCGCGGTGGCGCTGCCGAGCAGAGCCGGGCACTGGCCGCCGAGCGCCGGCCGCCCGCCCGCACCCCCTCCCGGGCCGGCCGGCCGGCCGCGCGCACGGCGAACATGGCGGCGGCGGTGGGGCGGGACGCGCTACCTGAGCACTGGTCCTACGGCGTCTGCAGGGACGGCCGCGTCTTCTTCATCGAGTAAGGGGGCGGCGGGAGAAGGGGCGGGGGGTGGCCGCGCGCTCGCCCGCGCGCCCGCCGCTTCCCGCCGCTAACAGGTGCACGTTTCCGCCTCTCCCCCGCAGCGACCTGACCCGCAGCACCACCTGGCTGCACCCGCGCACCGGGGAGCCCGTCAACTCGGGACACATGATCCGCTCCGGTGGGTGCTCGCGTCCCCGCGCCCCCCGCCGCCCCGAGGGGCGCGGGCCGTGCGCTCACCGCCCCTCCTCTCTCTGTCCCCGCAGACCTGCCCCGCGGCTGGGAGGAGGGCTTCTCGGAGGAGGGCGCCAGCTACTTCATCGAGTGAGTGCTGCGGCCCGGGGGGGGGGGCGCGGGATGGGGAAAGTTGGGCGCGGGGCTGCGGCGGGTGGAGCGGCTCCTTCAGCGCGGCCGGCAACAGGTTTCCCCCCGGGCGGCTGCTTGGTTGGTTGGTTGGTTGTTTGGTTGGTTCCCCCCCCCCCGTTTCTTCCTGGTACTGAAAAGCGCGGCTCGCGGCAGGTGGAGCGCTCCCCGGCCCCGCGTCGGCTGTGTGGGCGCTGCGTGTGTGGGCGCGGGGCGGGGCGGGCGGCGGCGGCGGCAGCAGCAGCCCGGCCTGAGCGGCGCTGCTCGTGCGCGGGGCGGCAGCGCGGGGCTCCGCGCCGTGTGAGCGCCAACTTAGCGCCTGGGCGCCCGGCCGGAGAGGCGTGCACGGCTCCGAGGAGCTCTGCGCGTACGTGGCTCGTGATGAAAAGCCCCCCCCTCCCCCCGTGCCTGTATGGCTGATGCGGAGAGCCCCAGCGGCGCTGAGTGGTGGGTTTAGTCCCGGCTGCTTTGTGTGGAAGGCTTTTTGTGTCTTGTTCGTCAGACCATTGCAGAACTTTCGATTTCGGACCCGTTGAACTACACTTGTGCGCAGTGTGTTGTCCCGACTGGTGCTAATAGCGTTCTTCAGCTTGAGCTGGAGTTGCTTCAGAAAATGAAGTGTGTATTACAGAAGGGAATGCGTGTTTTACACAGCAGTCAGGTAAACTTGGCCATCCTTTAGTCAAGAACAACTTTTGTGAGAGGGCGGCAGCGGTTTCGGACTGGAAGATGTTTTGCTGTACCCCTTCAGATTCCCCAGACATTGTATCTTCTGCAGCGGTGATGCTTCCCCTTGCGCTGCTCCTCTCAGAGGCCCCAGAGCCACGTGGATTTTCTCTGCTTTTCTCTTTTTCCCATGACCACGTTGAGCCCCTCTTTTGCTCATGTAAACTTCAGCGTCCTTAGACAGGGATTTCCATAGCTCGCTGCTCTGTTCATCGCTCCTGTGTTGCTCCCACGTGATGAGTTCTCAGCTTACAGAACAGAAAGGCTGCTGGTCCCGTAGTGCATGATTTCACATCTCGTGCTATTCCGTTTAATAGCACTCCAGTTCACAAAAACTGTGAGCTCTTCTTTAACTGCCTCTTAAAAGAGGCAAGGTTAGCTAGTGATAGTTTCCAGTTGGTTGTCATCCACAGAAATTTTGTGAGCACGCACTCGGTTCTTGCTCCTTAATTACTAATTTATTGAATGGGGCTGGGAGGAATGCTGCGAGCTGCCTGTCTCTCTTGCCATAATTTCCACTTTAAATGTGACCTGTTGTAGTTTCCTCTTTGATTTACTTCTTTCTCTCTCTTCTAGGTCTTATATTAATTGTAATTTAAATAATTTTGTGTGGGACATGGTGTCAAGTATTTAAATATACATAGGCCAACTCCACTTGCATGACTAATTTCTAGGATGGCAGTAATCAAAATGTTAGGCTGAGTGTTGGATGTGAGCTGTCTTTGATTTTTAAAAGTAATTAATTTGATGTCTATTTACTTTTGTGCCTTTATTCTTTTTGTCAGTACTGTGGGCAGTCCTGAAGCAGCAAACAGTAAAAGAAAAGCTGATAAGCGCCTCTCTGCCCTTCTTGCAATATGAAGTCGGTCATCTTTGTTGCAAAAATGCTTTTCTGGGTTTTAGAAACTTCTCAGCTTCCTGCGTTTTAGTTTGTTTGCCTTTTTGGGAAAGACGCCCAGGCAGACAGCACGTGCGAGTGCTGCCAATTGACTGATGCATCCCACTCTTTCTTTCCCTTTGCTGCTTTAACTTTTAGGACTGTAATTTGTATGAGGAAGTCATGTAAGAAGCTGCATTCTAGCTCTTCCCACTTCTGCGCATCCAGGTCTTCCTGAGTGATTTTCTCTACCGATTATTTTTCAAGTTTTCTTGAGAGCAGCAAATGCTGTGAGTGTAGTCCTGCCTTCTATCCTAAAACCACTAAATAAATGATGTAGAAACTGATCTTTTTGGATCTCTGCTTGGTGGTTTAGATAAAATCTCACTTTTGCAACTTATTTGCAGCTTAGATAGCTTGCCCCAAGGAGAAAAAATGGGGTACCTTTTTGTATGGTTTTAAGTGTCTTTCCATACGTACAAAACCTCAGCATCTTTGTTACTCTTAATCAGATAGAGACATAGCATCATCAGCTCAACTCAATACAGACACTGATTATGATTGGTTGCAATGTGGTCACCTTTGCGTATGAGCTGTTAGACTTGTATCATCCTCTGTGACTTATTTCCTTTATTCTTTGAGAGACGAGGATGTGTGAAAAACAACAATTTTTCTTATCAAAAGATAAGTATTAGGTTGGCTTAGCCTGCCAGTCTTTCATCCATTTTAAGAGGAATACTGACTTGGGATTGGTCATAGGTTCGAATGTTTCTGTGCCTGATAGTATCACAGACATCTTGCTTTCTGACTTCAAGTGCCTGTGATGGCTTGCGCTACTCTTTCACCTCTCTCCTGTTTTGTTTTCTCTGCTGATGTTTATGAAATGCATTGCGAATGTTGGGCAACTGCTTTATGTCGGAATCACTGCAGGAAGAATGTTGCCAAACGTATGTGGGATTGAATGAGCACTTGAAACACTTGCTGTGGTTTGTTTCAGGTAGCTGGGTTGCTGACAGGAGCCGGTAGGCTTGGCCAGCAGACTTTCTGGGGAAGGAGATGTGACACACGGGGAAAGTAATGATGATAGAAAAACAGTATGTGTACACATTATAATTTACACTTTTACTTCAATATGCTTGTTTTTCTTACCTCCCAAAAACTTAGGACAGTTGAAAAGCACTGGAAGTCTGTAATTTTGTTGTTGTTGTTGTTACCTTCTTATAGCTCTGAAAGGTTGAGATATGGATGTAAAAGGATCTGTTCCTCCAGTCTTAATACCTGGCTGACTTGTGTTAAAATGGTGTACTGGAAGCTGTAGAGTTTGCTTTAAAATGCCACGGTAATATTGCATTCAAATTGTAAAGTTAGGAACAAACAAGCAGCAGTCAGCACTGAAACAGCTGAAGGTGACCTTTTGTTGATGGATTTCCGGAATCGGTTTTTCACTGAACTATATCCACTTTGGGCACTTGTTCAGGTAGCAGTAGATGTTCAAGAAACAAAGCTTTTAGGGGCTGTTGTTCCTAGCAGAAGTCTGTAACTGTTTGCAGCTTTTGCTCTTAAATGTGCCTTTTTTTTTTTTTCCTCTTGTATATAGGAAAAAGCATATGTGATACTTGGATGTAAATCTGTGCCTGATTTAGTGGATGGCAGCCCTGCCTGTGGTGGAGGGGTTGGAACTAGATGATTCTGAGGTTCCTTCTAACCCAAGCCATTCTATGAAATACCAGAACTGGGCAGAACACCAAGGTGGTGAGCACCAAACTGAAGTCTGTGTTAGTAACTTTGATTCTGCTCTGCCAAACACATATGCAGCTCCTGTGTCGCAGAAAACCATGCAGGAGCTTGGATTCACCTCTGTGTGGGCTATAGGTGATGACTCAGCTAGCGACTGTTTGATGAGAGAAGGGGGAGAGAACATCTGGATCATTGAGTTCAGTTGTTTTGATTATCTGAGAAGATTGTTTTATAATCTCATTAATAAATGTGGTCAGCGTGTTTCTTTTGCCCTACAGAAACTGATGTCTTCCCCGTTCCTAGTCATACGTCCAAGGTGGCTTCTGTTTAGTGGCTGTTCAGGTGGGCACGCGCAGTACTTACTGTGTACTTCACGGCCTGCTCTAAAGACAGAATATTTCTTTTCTACCCTGTTTTCCATCATGGTTATTGTTGTAGAAGATATCGTAGCACGTTATTGCTGTGAGTAGGAGTGATGATGTGCCTCGAAATGAGATCTTCAACATAGGAGGTGTTGCCTGTGGTCTTTGACCCCATGCTTCGATAAGAGGTCTCAGTGAGAGTACAGATCAGTATACAGCATGAGGTGATATCCTCCTGTGAGCAGCTGGCTAGAGGGAAGCGCTTCACTTTGCCGTGCGCTATCAGCTTGGGGTGTGTGCAGTTCTGAAGCGGAGTAAAATGGATGTAACTGGGGCCGAGTGGGAGCGTAAGCAACCAGGACGGAAGTTTGCACCACCGTCAGGGAATCTGGGGATAGTCCCTGGTGAAGTGAAAGGACCGCGTGCTCTAAAGCATCACAGAGAAACTTGTGGGGGAAGAAATGTTGTCTGGTTCCACAGCAGCAGTTAAGGCCGTCGTTCGGATAGATGTCTGTATGTAGCAGCCTGCAGGTTGCGGTTCGCTGCTGGAACTAAGAGTTGCCATTGAGGGGACTAGGCTTCGTCGACGTAACTCGTATGGGCGGGAAAACAGGTATAAAATTAAGAAGTGGAAGTAAAATGCCAGAATGGGATTTCATGTTGAGATAGCAGGGGAGGGAAGCCGTGCCGCTCCGCAGCCGTGCAGGGCCGGGCGGTCTGTGGCGGCCTCTGCTGGCTCACGGGGACGAGGTTAGCGCGGGGAGGAGCGGCCCGGCCTGGGTCTGCCTGCCCTCCCGCCCGCCTGCCTGCTTTTCGTCGTTGCCAGTTTATTATCCAAGAAGTGACCTATTTGGGCAGTGCGGAAAAGAAGAGCTATATAAAGTAAGCTGTATTGTTTGTAGCTGTTTCTCGGTCTCTTGTTGCCCTTTGGGCTCCAGCTCCAGGCTTGAGCACGCAGCTTGTTTAATCAATTTTGGCCGGTGAGCGAAACTGCGATGGGAATATTGGATGTGAAGGGTAGGTGCGGTAGCTGTGTTTCATTCAAGTTAGGGCAACGCATAAATCTCCTCCTTGACGACAGTTAAAATGAGGAATCACTCAGTACAGAGTCAAATAAATGCTGATAGATTTGTACTCAGGCAGAGGTTGCTAAAAATTGCAGGCAGCAAAAGAAGTACTTTGTAGATCTCAGAGAAAGGAGAGAGCCGGGTTCGTGCTGCCTGGATTGCAGGGTGTCCTCTAGAAGAGCCGGCTTGGAACTTTGCACAGGGAGAATACCACGTGCAGTTTGATTCCGTGATGTGTATGAAGAGGAGCATTGTGTGCATTCCCTGGCTGGGGGGAGGGGGATGAGTGTATAGGGGGAGGTGCCAGTTTTTGTTTGTTTTTAAAGCGTGGCTGCACCAAAAGGTGCTTAGCTTGGTTTGTCAGCCCCTGTTGCCTTTCTTCCAAAATACACATTTAGTTGATGGAAAACTGAACTTTGATTACCTGAGGAGGAAAGTGAGGGTAACATATTTAAAGCATAATTTCTGTTAACTTCAGATGCTGCTTTGAGTGTTGAGCACTTCTGATGACCCAAGTTCCTCTGGGAAATAGAGGAACATTCTTTTGTTCTGTTTTGGGTTATGCGACTGACTTAAGTTTGTAGCTCAGGAACAAGGGTATCATTTGGTTCCAGAGCTGCTGGCATCCACTTTGCACGTGAGGTCTTCCTTTCATTTCGCTTTCTTGTATCTTTTAACATGAATCGGTCAGAAAAACTTCAGCCATTCATCCTCGTTCCCGAAGCAGGGTGTGCTTCTGTGTTCACTGGGATTGTGTGCATGGGACCACATGCATCTTGTTTTAGGTACATCGCAGTGGGGGTTTCAGTGGTTCTGAAAGTCTTGCTGAGATGCAAAGATGAAAAATAAACACAATTGTAATATACAGGTATAGCCCTAGTCTTAAAAAGTAGCTTTTAAAGTCTGGTGCTAACATTTTAGACTACTTTTAGAAGTGTGTAGTACATCTACCGCTTCAGATGAGGAAACAGATAATCTATCTATTCAACACTTAATTTGGTTTTGTTTATTGCTTGAAAAAAAAAAAAAGATGATTTACAATATTTGGTACAGCAAAATCTTGGTATTAATAGTACATATTTTGTTGAAGAAAGTTGCTGCTTCAATCTACCAATCTATCAGTCTTACTTATTTGCAGACAAATATCTCATGTAAGATGTTTTTGTATTTTATAATGGAGAAAATGAAAAAGTACATTTTCCAGATGAGGCTGGCAATACTAAAGAGCCTTGTACTAAACAAGTGCTTCAGCAAAGGGGGAAGTGTGTGCTGTGAAGTACTTGGATGCAGGCTGCGCCCTGTGTTTTCCAATCCTTCTAGTTGCTGCAGATGGATTATTCTAAAATGAGTTTTGATTTCCCTATTGATCAAAGTTGGCCATCATCTCAAATATTTACATTTCGTTGGTACAGATTAAGTATGTTGCATTAGTATTGTAATGATGCAACCTTGCAAAGAGCAAGTGGAATAATGCAGTGTCACTTTTACTAATATCATATCAGATACTATCCAGTATGGCTGTACATTCACATTTGCTGCTGAATCAAATTTGATTTGACTTTGCCTCCTAGGTGTGCTTTTTAAAATTTATTTATTTTTAATGCCCTTGGCTTTTACGACAACAAAGGATGGAGCTAAAACCTCATCCTACTTGTAGCTTAATTGTCTTTTCCTGCAGCATTATTAGACCATTGAAAAAAGTCTGCTCTGAGGTACTGCTGTCCTTAGAAACAGAACTTCTAATTTGAATGAAGATTGCTAATTAAAGAAAGAAGTTGCAATCCAGGAAGAATCTGGTTAAGCTCCCAACCTTTTTTTTTCTTTTTTTGATTGTCTGCCGTGTGTGCTTGGCAAGAACATCACTGACTTGTCTAGACAGGTAGAAAAGTGTGCTGTCAGTAGTAAGTTCGTGCTTTTCTTCCTGGAGGTTTAAGCCCTTATGTTCTTTGTTGCTTGTCTGTATTCTGAAGGTTCTATCTTTAGTTAAAAAAAAAAAAACAAAAACAAAAACCAAAAAACTCCACCCAAAAGTTGTAAATGAGTTTTAGGTACACTGAAATGAAGCATTTGAGTAATACTAAATTTTATTTACGATGCTATGTCTAGCATTATTATGATTTTTATTCACTTCCTAGAGGCCAAACTAAGAACAGAGTATTGAGTTTTCTGTAAACAGATGACGATATTGCGACATGCAGGTGATTTTCCAGGAGCATTGTGTGGTGAAATACGACTAAGCAGCAAAGCTGCTCGTAACTTTCTACTGCGTTTCATCTGAAAAAAAAGTAGAGTTACTGGCTTCTTGCAAGCTGCATATTTGTTTCAAAATGTCATAGTTTCACAGTTGTCTTCAAATTAGCAAAATGGTGGAGCAGGAACTTTCAGGTAACTGGTATTTCTCTGCCCCTTTTTCTGGGTGGAAGAATGACTCCTTTCGATTGACTTAAGATGCTGGTGTTAATAGAATGGAGAACAGAGAAGAACTGGGGGCACAGTTTGTTTATCAGCCGCAGCAGATCAGAGGTCAAAAGGCCAATGGAAGGTGGGTCGTTTGTTTCTTTGTTTTTTTAATAGGTATCTTTAAAAGCTAATTTTTAGGTGTTTGAAATGCGTGCTCTGCAGATGAATCTCTTAGTGTTTGAGTTCAATGCCTACTTTGGTTCAAAGAGAAAGAAATTGGACTTAACCAAATAGATCTGCCAGATCTCCTTCAGCGGAATGTTGAAGGGTATCAGCAGGCAGAGCTGTACTAATGGGTACGATTCACTGGTGGGTAAAGCAGCATTCATCTTTTCAGTGCATTTTTCTGGAGATCAGGAGTCGTAACAGCAGCTGTTTGCACGACGAGTTTAGTCTGACCATGTGTAGATGGGAGCAGTTGTCCCACAGAGGATGAGTTGGTTCAAGACCACGCTGAATTGCCTGGACTGAATTAAAATCAATTGCAGTTAGCTGCAAAATAATGAAACCCGCTGTTCTTAGATGACAGCCCTCATCAGTTAGTCATTATTTATTGTTGCTGCCTCAGGATATCAGCTCTTACAAATGTAACTTTTTATTTATTTATTTTAAACTGGCACTTCATACACTCTTGAGTAGTTATTTTAGGTTGTAAAAAGAGATTCTGTTGCCAATGTACTGTTTTTTAAAGTGAGAATTTTTTGCTTGTTTTCCATTTAAGACAATGGTCTTGTCAAGTGACTTGCAGCAATGCCTTTATTTCCTTCCTTGCACGTCTTCGGAAGATGCTGTTCTTCAAGTGCTTCTTCTGTGCTTTTCTTTTTTAGCGCGGGAATGCTTGAATACCTGAAATATTTTCAGGGAGTGATAAGATTTGTTCCTTCAGCGCTTGTGTGTGTTGGCTCAGTATTCAATTTTGAATAGTCTAAGCCCCTTCCTTTTGCTCGTCCAGTTAGTCATGCAGTGAGTCACCGCTGAAGCTCATTTACAAAAAGCAACCCCTCAAACAGAAAACCCACAATGACTTTTTAACTTCTCTCGTGTGAAATCTCTGTATAAAACTATTTAAAAAAAAAAAAAAACAGATTACAGGCACCACGTCAGGCTTCGGTATATTCATTTTTCATTGTATTTAGCCCTTCCAGTTGAAACGGTGAAGTGATAAATCTTAATTTCATCAGGTGTTAGTATAACAGATGTTCCTTGGTGTCAGTGGCTGTTTTGTTATTTTTTTTTTCTCTTAAAGCTGACTTGCTTGAGAAGCCGGTTGTCTGCATCTCCAACAAAGCCTTTCTCGAGAGTTGCATTTCTGTACCCTGGAGAGTACTGAGTTGTCTAAGAAAGTATTGAAAACGCAGAACGGGGGAAAGAAAACTGGATTACTGAGGAGTTTGACAATGCCATTTGACAGTGAAGTAAAACAGCACTCACTTCTTTGATTTCCTGTATATTTCCATGAGTGGCATTTTCTTCAGTACGTGATTACTTGGCATAAAATTCAGATTTTGCTTAGGGATTTTTATTGCGGTTGAATGTCAGTGGTAATACCCAGTATTTGTTATGCGGGAACTGTCATATTGGTGAAGGAAAGTCCTTGCCGAGAAGTTTACAAATCATAGGAAATTTTATATAGTGGTGGTAGTTTCCCTTTCCCTTACTGATAAATGTGAAGTGCTGCAAAAGTGTTAGTGGCTTTGTCAGGAGATGCGGAGAATGTGTGATGACCAGCACGCTCTTCTGTGTTGCCGTGGTTGGAAGACAACAGAAGTTCAAGCGAACCGTGGATGCAGAAGATAGATAAAACGCTGCCTGAAATCTTTTAAGAAGAAACAGCCACAGATTGTATTTTTAAGTCATGTCTGGAATAAGGCTACAAGGATTTTTGAATTATTGATGTGCAGAAGAGAATTCTATTTGTGTAGGAAGATGAGAAGGCTTTTAAATTTGTTTAGGCTGTCAGGCAGCTATTTCCAGAGTGGTTTCTGTAACTATGGTGAGGTACATTATGCTTTTATGTGGGAATAGGAAAAAAAGTTATTTTTACAGATAATGGCCTGCACGTGAATATTAGGCTTGTTTCCTGTGGAAATAAAATTTCAGACATTTCATTCTTGATGAATTTTTAAAGATTTGCATGGGTAGAAGTGCAATCAGGAGGTCTACTAATGAGCTGAATAAAGTGATGGTCCAAATGTAGGTAGTACGGTCTGTTTAAGAATGAAGTTCAACATGGGCAGTTCTTGTGTTTTTGTGAAATGTAAGCGGTAAATTAACCTTTCCTCCTTTCATCTCACCTGTAGGAGTTCTGTTACTGATAACGAACACTTTTCCACCTGTTATCAGGTCTGCCTAATGGTTTTGGGTGAAACTGATTTAGAGAAACATGCTGAGAATGCTGCTCCTGGTGAATTGCAGCATTCTGTAAAAACATGTAAGTGAAGAGGCAAATTCAGCATGGTTCTGTGTTCGATTAACAAAATTATTTAGTATTCTCTCAAACGTATTCTGGTTCTGCAGTCACATGGAAATCTGATAGCTGCAAAGATTAGAAATTGTACTCCTATTGTATTAGTTGTTTTAGTGTTTTTATTCACTCAGCTCAGCCGATTAACTTGATGTTCCATTTATTTTGGCTGCTAAAGTTCGCAGTGAAAACACTAAATAGCAGTATAAGGCTTGTCTTCCAGGGAGGTGACTACAGCTATGAAGGTATGACTTCTGAGTGCTACCATCTCTGAAAAGTGTCCACGTGAAGAATCAGAGTGTAACAAGTGTGTTAGTAGAGCCCCTATGATTTTGGCTGATTTGGAAGTAGTGTGCTTGCTGCTCCATAGGGTCCTGGCTTTCCTTAGGTTCAGCTGAGTTCATCAGGTACAAAGTAAATGGTTAGGAAACACTCGGTCCTGCCGTGTAGGGATGGATGTGTGTAAGAACACCCAGCCTTCCTGGAAGCTTTTATCAACTTGTGCAGTAGACGCAAACAATTTCTGTCTAACAATCAAATAAATTACTTTTTGTGTCAAGTGGAGGTGGTAGAATTTAGCATTAGTCAGAACTCCTGTCTTCATGAGCAGAACTACTTCTATCTGTGAAATTTACCCAGCTTGACAACTGAAATAGTTTTACTTACTTGGACTCGTTTGCGTGATTTTTTAAATTTTTTCTGGATATGGCATATGAAATCCTTCAGTGGACATCTTGTGCTGTACCAGTGTTTCCAGAAATGGATGTTTGATGATCTGGAGTAGAGGTCTGAAATCGATTTAAGTTGTGGCAGCAAATAGGTGGATCTCACTTGAATTTCATTTCTGAATTGAGCTAAAATAAAATGTCTGTTATGAGTAGGTGATAGAAATGGATTTTTAAATATCTCGATGGATTTTTTTTTTTTTCTGAGTGCTTCAGGTCATTATAAATTGTAAATCTTGATGTGTTACGTTCTAATTTTGGGCAGATTTTAAGCTGGAACTCTGTTAATTTGATCTTCTGTTCCTACCTGGTCATAAATTAAAAATGAACTTAAGTGTTTTCCTGTAGTTTTTCTGAGCTTCTGACATAGCTGAATAAGAAGAGGAAATATTTTCACTGTGCCTGCCCGGAAACTAAAGCATTGAATAAACTTTGCAAAGTAGTCCAGAGGTACAGGAATTACTTAATCCCCATGTGTTATGGGCAAGTTGACTTGTTAAAGTGTGGTTTGTGATACTGTGGGATACATTTGTGTGGGAAGGATTTGTGTAGAATAGCACATCAACTCATAAAAACATGCCTTTACATTTCATTTGCTATTGGGGGGAAAAAAACACAACGCCAACAACTAACCACAAAACCTAGGATTTTAAGTACTGTGTGTAAGAAAATTTTCAAGTGTTTTTTTTTTTTCCATGTCATTGTATCTAGGATGGCAAATACATTTATAATGAGTACCATTCTTCAAGGCAGATGGAAATCCTGTAAGACTGAAACACGGAAATGACACCCACTACCTAACGAGTAGGTGTTTCAATGCTTTTAAATGAGTTTATGTTAAAATGCATTTATAATGATGTGGGAACCACCCCTTCCTCAAAAAAATAAAAACACTGAAAATTCTTCAGAAAGCTCAAGCAGAACAAAGTCTGTAAGGGTTTGTATAGTGGAAGCTTTTTTTCCTATCTCATACTAGGCAAATCCTCTCAGAAGTGAGCACTTGCCATCTTCGTAGAACAGCGTTATCTAACATGCTGCTTGTTGAGACAAATGGCTGTAGGAGAAATAGCTCTGCTTCGGGTATTTTTCTGGATGCTAAGAAAAAAGGTTATGTCTTATTCAAAAGCTCAGAAAACAGTAGGAGCAGTTCTAAGTCCTCCTTGATATTTTTACTGTTTCAGCTGTTGAAAGGTCAGACAGATCTGCAGTAAGCTTTTTACTTGTAGATGTCCTGTTAATTTTCCTTTGATTTTTGATGTCTGGACCTTTAACACTGAGTGGGATAAAGATCTAATCACTGACTCGATGTTCAAATAGACTCGGGTAACTCTTATGGTGAAACTTTTTATGCAAGCTATTTAATTCTGAGGATGGATGTTTTTTTCTCAACAGCTCCAACAATTAGAGGAAGGAGTTTGTACCTAATCTGAAATACCACAGGAGAGGAATCTCCTTTAAAGCTTTCTAGGTCTTAGGTTGATAGTCCCTTCCCCCAGCCTTTCCCAAAGGTGTTAAAACCAGTTTCTATA
Source organism: Numida meleagris (assembly GCF_002078875.1). NCBI lineage: Eukaryota > Metazoa > Chordata > Aves > Galliformes > Numididae > Numida > Numida meleagris. The sequence goes on along the minus strand of NC_034414.1, from coordinate 11,832,523 downwards.
GGGCACGAAAAACAGGTTTAAGTAATGCACCTTTGGGAAATAAAGAAAACCCTCTAGGAAAAAAACAGTTTTAGGGACTGTCTGTTGTGGAAAGCAAGTGCTCAAGTGCTGGAAAAAGGGCAGACCAACTCACTCAAGTGGGCTACTGCTTAGTAGATACTTATAGTTTAAAAAAAAAATTCTTATAAGCATAGATGTCTTCTTAGATTGCCTGCTAAAGAGACTTATCTTAAATGCCACAGCTGCCTTTTAAAAGTTGGCTTGTATAAGGACATCTTATATTGTGTATGGTCTTAATAGCTCAAAGAAGCTGGAAACAAGCAAGGGACCTACAACAGGCAGCTCAGTACTTGCCTGCTGAACCTAGACCTGCTTCTAGCCACGATGTGGATGCTGCTGCTGATGGGAAAGTGTTCCTATTCCATCAGCAGTACTGAGGCACGGACAGTTCTGGCTTGAATTGTCAGTGCCATTTGTTTAAACACACACACACTGAATCGAAACTGTAAATGACAGACAAACCTTCTTAGCATTCAACTACTCAAGGATTATGAGCGAGTACTTCCTGTAGGGGCTGGGAAGGGGTGTTCTCTGTCTGAATGGGTGAACCGGTGCCCTGGAGAGGAGGCTTGCTGAGTCAAGATGGGTGGGTACAGAAACTGAGCACTTCCTTCCAGGAGCGGAGGACAGCGAGGCTCGGAGAGCTGCGAACACCAGGGAAAGCTCCACAGTTGGTGGTCTGGGCTGGGTTATGGAGAGCAGAACGTTGTTACGATGTGCCTGAGGAAGGCTGGGTGAAGAGGAAGCCTCGCAAAGCTGCAGCACTACTGCTTAGCGTCTGAGGCGCGACTTAACAGCTGCTCTGAGGTAATAAGGAAACCTGGTGATTTCTTTTTCTCTTCTTCCCCGACCCATACCACTCCTTGTACAAGGGTTTATGTACATGCACACGTGTTCCTTAAGTTCCTCAAGCAATGGGGGAAAGCTAGGTAAAGCTGTGAGAGACCTCAGCTTTGGCAGGCGGGCATCTTGACCAGGTAACAGTTTTTTTTTTTTTTTCTTCTGGGCTGGCTTTACTCAGTCTGATTGTTAATGCTTTCTTTTAGGTAATAAGGTTGCAATGTAGTAAATGGACAAGAAAGAATAACTCTGAAGGGGGCTATATTGATTTACTGATTTCAAGCGGAGTGAAAAAATTCATTGATCGTGGAAAGTAAAGAGCTGTTGAACTGTTACACCTGGAAAATCTCAGCTTGATGACTCCTGATTCACTCTGCTTTGAGAATCTTTACTGAAAACGCCGTGTGAGCGGAGTGATATGGATACCTCAGGTCCCTCTGGTTTCCCACGTGGTTGTGCTGGGCTGGGGAGCGCTCTGACCCTTCTGCTGTGCAGTTCTGAGATCCCTGAGGAGCTCTGTGATGTGGTCAGTGGGCTTTGCCCCCGGAACATGCTTCTATGTTGAGTGTCAGCGATGTGTTTCCGTGGCTGCCCTGCAGTTTGGGATGGGAGGGGATCCCAAGGTGCCACGAAATCACGGGACACAAAGAATGTCCTGGCTCTTTGCAGGGAGGTTTGTGTCTCACCTGCACACAAACTGCTCAGTGACACCTGTCCAAAAAAACAATCTTTAAGTTTGTCTGTGCTCTCACTAATGAAGTAATGTAGTATTTTCACTAACGTTTAAGTAATAACTTTATTTAAATATGCATTGCTTGGTAACAAGTGTTTTTAAGAAATTTCTCTCATAGCTTGGAACTTCAATTAAAAACTTTGAGAATGCCTTTTCGTAAACCAAGCATGGACAGTTTCTGTCTGAAAGCAGAAAGTGTCAGATAGACCATCAGAATGTTTTGTTCTTTTTCTAAGGTTGAGTGCTCCACCTGAGATTCTGGCCTTGATTGGGGGCTTATCACAGGCTGTGAAAGAGTGGTGTATTCTCATTTGTTGTCTGATAATTATTCCACAGAGGTGAAAATATTGATTGGATCTCCTCCTCTTGGAACCGAATGGTTCTTCCTATAAGCCTAATGCTCTCCAACCCGCCTGTTCCTAGCAGCGAGCTGTAGGGAAATGAGAGCATGGCCTGGGCAGCTGCAAAGCAACTGCCAGCTGAAACCTGGTGCTCCTGTGCTTACAAACTACCGCTTCCCGCCTGAGCTGTGTTTTGATCAAGTGGAGTAACACCTTTCACGGCAGTGCTTACGCTTGAGCAGGGCGATGGAAACAAGTTGCTGGTGACTCTGTTGATGAATAATGTGGCATGCCGCCAGCCGGTCTGAATCCCCATCGCTTGGGAAAATGCAACCAAGAGTGATCGGCTCAGGAATGCGCCCGCCACGGTGCTGCATTGTGGGTGTGGGGTGAAAGCCCCCCTTGCCGGGCATCAGCCTGCTGGGGCCTGGCTGCACTGAAAGGCTCTCCTGGTGCCCCTCGGTTCGCTTGCATGTGTGCTGCTACGCTAATGGTGTTTTGGCAGACGGAGAGTTAAAAAGCAGCAAAAATAAAACCTGTGCAAAGGACGCTGCATTCACGTGAAGAAACGGAGGCCTTCGCAGTCACGCTTCTTTAACGGAAAAATATGTAGTGCGTTAGCTTAGCTCCGTGGGGAAACAAATTGCTGTGCTGTCGTTTGTTGATTGTGCCTCTCGTTTCAGTGGTGCGCCTCTGAGAATCGGGGTCTGTGGGGATGGCAGGGAGGCAGGCTTGCAAGTCGTTTCCTATTGTTGGAGGTGTCAAAATGCACACATACTTGCCCAGTGGAGCTGCTTTTACACGTGCTCTTTAATAAAAGGTTGCAAAAGGCATGAAGAGTCCTCTTTCAGGAGTCTGTCACAGTAACAGCACTCAGTTCCTGGAACAGCTTTCCCAGGAATTTGCCCGTAGATTTACAAGAAGGACCAGAGGTTCCCACTGCTTAGTGTACAGTAACACTCAAAAGAAAAAAAGAAAGCACCGTGTAGAGAAATGAAGTTCAAACGTTTCTTCAGACTCTGGATAGTGTCTGCAGTTTTAGTCCCGTTTCTTGTATTCTTCCCTATCTCGTATTAGTTTCAGAGCAAGCCCTGAGAAATACATTCTTGTGTTAATTGCGGCTGAGGGAATTAGGGCTCCGCAGGCTTCTGCTGTGCCACAAGAGGGCATTCCTGGTGCCGGCTCTGCTACCGCTGGGGAATGGATGGCTTTGGCATGTCTGACTGCGGACGAATCCTTCTTGGGAAAAAAAGAATTGAAGTCATGCTTCTCTTTTCCAAGCTCCTTAGTTTCATAACTTAAAAGGAAATACCTTGACATCTTTGTTTTTCTTGTTAAGGTGGAATTGTTGGATGTTTTTTTGTAATTACATGAAGTTTAAGAATTCAAAGTAGAATGTTTTCACATTCTGATTTCTGTACCTGGTGAGGTTTAAAATAAACGATCCACCTGGTAGTGATAGCAAAGAATTAAATCAGACATGGAGAAAATATGTTGCTAGAACTGTTTTCTTTCTGGGACCAGTAACTTTTAGTAGTGCAGTTCAGTGTGGAAAGTTGTGCTGGTAAGAACAGTGTATCTGTTTGTTCTATGTGGAAGACTGATAAAATGGGAGGAAATGTAAATGGAAGTGCTATAAGCACCGCAGTGTAAAGTACTGTAACTAATGCAAGATACCGCCGTGCAAACATTTTGTAGAGTTTGCACTTTATCACTGTCAATCAGCAAGATTGTAAATGGGAGAAGTAATTGGACTTGTACACTGTGCGTAGTAAATTTGGCTCACCATTTAATTCGGAGGTGCCCGCTCTTTGTGGTGAGACGAGACGGGTTCTTTCAGGAAGCCCTACAGCCCTGTACCTGTTGCTCCTTCCCTGTGCATCGATGCCTGTGTGCCTTTGTTTCATCAGGTGCCAAGTCGTGGGTGTCTGCGACAGCAACGTGGGCTCTCGCAGCTCAGAGGGCATGCTAAAGCTCTTCAGTTCTTCACCTTCATTCCCAAGCCTCACCATCACGTGATAAGGGGCCTCTTTACTCATAAAAAAGAATGCAGGAGCAGAATGCCGGAAGAGTTTATCCAACTTGAAATAGCTCTGGTTTTAAGCATCCCTCAGGAAATATGGCAGCAGGGAGGAGCACAGAAGTCAGATGAATTGTTCTGGCAGGTTGGATTTGTTATGCCAGCTCAACTAATCTTCAGGGGCTTTCCGATCTCATTGAACACTGAGCATAATTGCGGTGGGATTTGGTGTGTTTGCTTATTTAAAATGGGGTGATTTAAGCCTTGTAAACCATTGTTCATGCTTTGAGATTGGTGGGAAGGCATTTGCCAGTACTACACAAACAACTTAGAAAACCTGAAAAGTTTAAGCAAAAATTCTATCTGCAGCAAAGCATGGGTGATTGTCTAACATACTTTTTGCTCAACCAAATTCACGTATAAAGTAAAAAAACAGAAACAAACAAAAAAACCCACCTTATTTCTTTAATAATGAACCCATGCATTATTAGTCTCAAAGCATTAAAGTATTGTACCAGATTGTAAAAAGGCATCAGGTCTCTCTGAAAAATTAAGGCATGGGAATACCCTTAGGATTTTGACGTCAGCCACTTGGCATTTTTTGCTGTAGAATTAACATTCTAAAATAAACAGACTCGTAATTGAAATTTGTAATTAAATCATTCCTTTAAAAGTCAGTAGTTTGCATCAGGAAAACAGACAGTTGTGTTTTTGTTGTTCAGCTCTGCAGCACGTCTGCGTGGTTATTCAAAGGATGGTTGAAGCTTTCTGAATACATCTTGTGGAAGGGTACAGTGGCACTAAGGATTTTCTTACATCGGTTGAATAACATGGATGTGAATTTTTAATGATTCTATTTGATTAGCCACGCAGTGATTTATCATGAAAAGCATTCATTGTTCTGCTGATGTTCTCTACAGTTCTTCTTCTGCTGGTAGTTCTCTACTGGGATTTCTTTTTTATTGAGCTGTATATTTTTCCTGGAATGTATGTGCCTTTGCACGTGGTGTGCTTATTTTTGTAGTTCACTTGCAAAAATCATATTATTTCATTGCTTTTTTTTTTCCCCTTTAAAAGAAAACCTCCTTTATTGGCCTTATTTACTTTATTGTACGTGAGAACACTGTTGTAATGTATGTGCTTCAAAAAAAAAAAAGAAAAAAAAAAGAGGAGACTGAGTACATGCTGAAAGAAAAGATATCCTGACAGATTTTTCAGCTGGGTTCTGCAGTGCTCCTGTGTCTTCTAACAGTTTCATTTTGAGGCTGTTATGGAATTTTAATCTTGTTGAAATGAGAAAGTGCATGTGCTGGTAACTCATTTTGTTTACTCCTTAGGAGCAATGTTTTAGCCATTAGTAAGACTGTATTAACACCTAGTTTTAGAGCTCCTTAACTTGGTTTTGCATAGAAGCACAGAAATAACTACCTCTAAAGTAAAGCTCTATTCTTTTCAGTGTTGAGCCAACAATCCAAAGTGTAAAAAGCACGGTAGATTTGGATTTGTGACTTTAAAGGAACTCTAGAAAAACGTGAGTTAAGGCTAAGCATTTGCTGTCTGTGGTTCGCCCTTTGTGGATTCAGCAAGCGTGTTTGCAGAAGAGGTACTGTCGTAATTGGCCCCAAGTAGTTATTGTTTTGAAAGTTTTAATTGAGGCTTTGCTTGAATTACTCATGAAAGCTCTGCCGCTCTTCGCTATAAATTCTAACATTAATTGCTGCTAAACTGCAGGAAAGCTGGTAGAAGTCCAGATCTGTACACCTATGCAACAGATGTATGTGCCTGTTGATACATGCACGCCTTGGATCTCATAGCCAATAAAACACTTTTTCAAAACCCTTTGTGTTCTAAATCGAAAGTCTGGGAGTGATGACAAGTTGTGCTAGCTGTATTTAAAAACAAACATAGCCTCCCTCTTCCCACACAAGCACGTGTAGAAATGACAGGATTGCTCATTTCCATCAGCACAGAACTACAGAACTTCGATCCATGCACGTGAGGGGAAAAAAAGGCATCGGATTCATAGAAAACGAGACACATTAAATGCCACTTTGGGAGTCGTGCTCCAAGTGGTAAGGGCTTACAGAGATGCTGCTAGAAGCGTTTCCAGTGGAGACCTATCCAGCATCCAAGCAGAAGATTCCAGGGAAGTTCCATTAGAACTTCATTGTTACTTCAAATTGCTGAAGTTCTTGGATAGTACAATAGAGGGCCTGTTGCAGTGTAAAGCGCGCACAGTCTGCCTTGTTGACAAGACAATGATGGCTTTTGTTCATAGTCTGCTGTGAATGGTGCTTCTCAAAGTAACCACGTTTAACTTCTGGTGCTGCCTTGTGGCTTTGGAAAATAATACCTTCAGTTAAAATTCATGGTTGATTAGAATGCGCTTAATAGACTGAATATTTTTCGTAACACTCTACTAACTCAACACTGTAACTTCTAAAGAAGTTGTTTAAAGTGTTAAAAATGTTTTAAAAAAACTTGTTTTAAATGTTCTAAGTCATATATACTTTTTATGCTCCTGCACTGCTAGAACAATGGATGATATGTTTATGTACTGTCTGAGAAATAGTACTTTTCACAGTTAGTAGTGCAGGAGAGGGAAGGAGTTGGTGGAGGGATGTGTACGGAGTGAGAGCAACTGTTCCTGAGTGCATAATTTTTGGCCACAAGCTTTTCCAAGGCATTGTTAGGGGATTCGTCAGCAGTATACTGGCCTGTAAATGAGTAAATCCTAGTCCACCCTTTATTTCTGTGATTTCTGTATCATTTTCTGTGGGGAAAAATACAGTTATTACCAAACCAAACAATATGGTGTTGCTGGATGTCTCCTTTGTGAATAAAGCTGTCTGCTTTGTGGTTTAAAGCCAGGGCCAAATCTTGGGAACATTCATTTGCCCATGTTGCTCGTGTTATTACTTGTGGTAGTTTTGTATATATCATGTACTGCTGCTCTTCTGCAGAGAAAATTGTTTGGTGTACGGAGTGCAGTACCTTACCAAGGGCACTGTACTAGAATAAAATCCTTTGTATGAGGTGTTCCAGGGTTTTGACAAGGAGGAAGGAAGGGGGAATATCTTTATAACCTGGAAAAAATATCCATTTGACTTGAACTAAATGTCTTTGTATGTATTCCTTAGAATGCATGCAGTGAGTGGATTGCTTGCAATTTCTGCTCTTGAAGTAGTTGAACAACAATAGAAAATTAAAACAGCTTATGTATCAAAACTTTGCTTGCTTTTGAAATCTCTTCTGTAAATACCTAGTTGAATAATGTAGTTAACGCTACTTATTTAAAGTTACTCAGCACAGGTATGTGTTTTTTTTCAACTTTAACTGCATGTGTTATTTATTATATTGGACACAAAATATTTATACTGCTATAGATAGTGGCAGTTGCACTTCCAGGCTTGGTTCTCTGATGGTGGTTCTCTTGGTGGTGATGAGGTGCTGTCTTGAAGTCATGGCCTGATTGGTAATGAGTATAGATGTTATTTAGTGATGGTTGGGCTGGTGACTTCAATAGTGTCTTTTGAGAAGAAATAATTTCTTCGGCAGTTAATGTTTAAACTTGTCATGTTTTATGGCATTTGCTCAGACCTTTTGTTCTTGAGCTAAATAATGAACTTAGATTCTGGATTGCGTTCACAAGTTTGAATCTTAGTGGAATTGAGCTTCTGTGAATACTTAAATCATCACATTTATAAAGTTAAACTATTCACTTTTAAGAAAATAGTTACGGTGATATTCTTCTGAAGCAAATAGTTTAGAACAGCTGATGGTGTTTATCACGTCTTACCACCTTAACATCGTTGCAGTGTACTTGTTGCTTTATGCACAAGGATCTGCTAGGGCTGCGTAATTATTTCTGCGTAATTGTTACTGGAGCCTGAGATTTTGTGTGACCGTAAATTCAATTGCAACACATGAATATAATTAACCCTCATTATATGTGCCTTGTAAGTTGCATTCAGTTACTTGAGTTGTAACCATCTGAAAAAAGCTGTGGAGATCCTGTTGTACTCAGCAACTGTGTAAAAGAAATGTAGGAATGTGTAAGCAGTGGTCTGATCTGTACCGGGAAGTGCTGGACCTTGGTGGCTGGCACAGGAGCATCCTGGACCTTGAGAACCTTAGCAATGGAGGAATAGGTGTCAGTGAGTCAGAAGAGTATTGGCTAAGACTACAAGTAGAAGTAAACACGTAGAAAGTTGCTGCACAGTAGAGGAGTAGGATGTTTTATAGCATTTCTTTATGTTAATTCTTTAGATACAGTTGTGTCCATTGCTCTCCTAAAGTGTTCGCTGCAAGGGTCATCTCCTGAACTGAAAGTCAAAGCTGACAATCAAAGAGCTTCATGTGTTGCCTGTAACCAAGGTGCTGATCCTCAAGTTACGCGTTTCAGATCCCACCACCCCCCTCATTGGTGTTGTAAAGCCAGTGAGTTCTCCTTGCCTACGCGGTTTTGCCAGAATGTGTGTGTTATCTTTTGTGATGACATTTCTACCAGATTACCCATACATAGTGAGTATTGGCGAGTATGTGTAAAAACAGGAGGCAAAAATTGTGTGGGAAGTAGAGCAAAACTGCTAAGAAGCATATGTTTACTTGCAGGCTAGCAGATTAGCATACTGGAATGAAATGCTGAACAAAAATTAAAGGTTTTATTCTGTTATCTTTCGATTGTTTTTCAGAAACTTTCTATTCTCTGAGGTAATCTGACGATCTGTCTCCATCTCTTCCTTTTATAGGAGCTTTTAGCAATATCCTTTCAAGTAAGCTTGAGTGTGCTGATGGTTGTGCGTATTTGTAAGTGAAGTTTTACGGGATGGATAATGGGAGAATGCCAAATAATGGGCCGCTCAAATGAGTGGGGAAAAAATAAATTTCTTGAAAATGGATGTATTCACAATTGCATAAAAATTGGACATGCTGCAGATTCATTTTGTCTGTTATTAGACTCTTGACATGCATTTCTACTGCAGTTGAATTTTTGTCAGACACAGGGAACGTATTAAAACTGGAATTTACTTTAATGTAGACAAGCATTTTGAGAAAGAGTGAAGTTTTTAGGAGGATGTAGCGTGTCCTGTGAATGCCAGTATAGCTCTGGATTTTTGTAGTAGTCCATAATGAATGGAATGAAAGACAGAAAGGTTTTTGGGGACCTGGCTTCAAATCAGGCTGGTTCTAATGGTGTCCCCTTAACATTCTTGGCTATTTGTAGCATAGTCTGATCGTGAAGGCTCTTACTGATTGACTGACCTGAAAGTTACTCTATTCAGTAGTGCTGCATTCCTGTCCCTCTCAACATCTTGCCCAGCATAACTCTGTCTGCTGAATGTGCTGCTGTTGCACTTCCTTAGCAGCATTTATTGTATAAATATGAACATATTTAATTCCAATGTCTAGTACAATGTATAACTATTGTTTATAGCTACTGATTTAATGAATTATTTAAATCATATACGTTATTTAAAGACATAATTAAAAACTCTCAAGTTTTATAAAAGAAACTTCCACGTGGTCAGTGGATGTGTTGTGTAGTTGTATGTGCATAAGAACAAGTTCTGTGTGACTTGGAGGGTATTCAACTGCACTGATCTTGCCTGAAGAACGTTTAAGGATTGATTTAGTAACTTATTTTGGATTTAATATTTTAGCTTGCATAGCTTTTCATTGCAGTGTGAAAATAAACAGCTTTGGTAGAATACTTCTACATATATTTATTTTTTTTAAACTACAGGTATACATACATGCGTATGTTTAGAAAGCCAGATAATACAATTATATTACAAATGTAAATGCAGAAGATTAATGCCAAATTTATCATTTATTTTATCCCTTATCAAGTTGCTATACTTAGAGACATATTTTCATACTAGACTTCATAAGTACCTCAAATAATTTATGAGCTTTTTAATGTTACTGCACTTCAGTAAGAAGCAGCAAAGCATTTGTGAAAAATCGAGTAGGATCAGTTTTAACCATGCTTCTTAATTGCTGATGTTTAGAGATATCACAGGTAAAAACCATACTATGTCTTTTGTGGAAACTTAATGTACAGTTGTTTACTGCTAACTTAGGCAGCCAGTACGGGTACAGGGTAGAAAAGTCACTTGCTTCTGTAGTTGTTCTGAGTAAGGAACTTTTCTTTCAGTAAACATCCTACAACTAATTCTTATTTGTCAGTTTTTGAGTTCGGTGAGATAGGTCCAGAGGAGAGATTATTTCTCTTGTTAGCCAGTGTCTGCAGCTTCCTATTCTTTCAAAATGGATATTTGCTTCTGTGTTGTAACATTCCCATTTTTATTATTGTTATTATTATTATTATTATTTCTTATTTAGTTAAGATATTCTCTGGGATGAAGCTAAGTTTTGTTTCTCAGCTAATTCAGATATCTTGTTGTTTTTCAGTGTTTGGCTTGACTGTAAAATGTATTCTGCCTGCATACAATTAAACCATCCAGCAAAGTCCCTAGTTTTGCTTCTCAGTTGTGAGTTTTCAAATTCGGAAGCACTAACAAAATACTGTTAGCAGGAGTATCCAAGTGAAAGACATTGAACAGGAGTGATTCAAGACAGCAAATCCATGAATAAAGCATTGGAGGTACTGCAGTCCCTGTTTTGAAAGTAGGATTGTAATAAACTTCTTCAGGTTATCAAGTGGATGGGGGGAAGAACTGGGACTTCCAAAGACAACTGACCTTGGATCACTTTGTGCTTTTGGTTTCTGCTTGGTACAACTTACTAAGGCCACTCTCCTTGTCCCAGCAGAAGCATGTGCATTGTGTTTTCTGAGAAGCTGTAAATGGTACCCTGAAAAATGTCTTGTTCCTTTTTAAAACTTGCCAGGAATTTCTTTCTGAGGGTTCTGTTTTTATTAGGGGGAGATGCTATGTGCTTGCACCACCGAAGAGAGGGCTACTTTATCCAGTTCATAGAAGTGTCAGAGGAATCAATATGCTCCAGTTTCTGAGCATTTCTATAGAAGCCAAGAACAAGAATAGTATATCACGTATTTTCACCACTCTCTTGGTCATTAAAGGTATAACCTGAGGCCTGCTGACTTTTGTGGGTTTTGGATTATTGTATGAGTGAGTTACAGAAGCCAATTAATTCAACTTCGTCGTCATCATTAGAAGAGAAAGGTGGAGTGCCATCCTGAGCGCTGCCATGAGAGAAACACAAATTGACTAGCTAACAAGTTTCATGAGGGAATTAAACTGATCTAAAACTGAGCTGTCAATGGAAGGGATGCTAACATTTCTGCTGTATCTTTCCTTTATGGCCCATTCCTGAGCAGCCCTGGAAGACTTGTTTAGCAGCCTGATGCACCAGTTCACCTGTTTGATCTAGGGGAAAGATAAATCCTATCAGAGCTTAGTTTCAGCCAAATTACTTGCTCTTCACCTCACTGCATGGCTACGCAAGCTCCAGTGCTGGTGCACAGCCAGCGCTGAGAATGTAGGAGGTGGGACTGTGTCTTTCAGTAGCACTGAGACCTTTGTTGGACGCGTGCCCTGTAGAAAATTACACGTTTGTTAGAACTGCATGGCAAATGAGCATTAAGTAACATGTATCTTAGAGATTTAGGACTTCTGAGAGATGGCATTCCTTAAGGTTTAGCAATTGTCCTTGAAAAGCTGCTTTATATACTTATCTAATTAATTACTTCAAATGGTTATTTTTTACATTCATTTTCTTAAATATCTGTTACCTCAGCTTAGCTTTTACACCTGTCACATCAGTTATAGGAAAACTACGATAGTTCCAGGTAAATAAAACCAGCGTAAGATTAAAATGAAATAGTTTTACCTGTGAAAGCTTACCATGGATTTCATGTGAACTTTGAAATGAAGTTAGTATGCCAAAAATCCTTGGCAGAGATAGGACAAATTAACAGTTTGTTAAACGATAGCTGTGTTTAAGCTTTATCAGAAGAGCTTTAAACTTTGGTTTTTAAAATGGGCCCTTTACAAATGCTTTTAGTTACTGGATGTGTTGTGCCATTCTGAATACAAATATTCATGGTTTCAACCTAGTTTAGGCCTTAAAGTAGCACTTGTGGAGTCTGATTTACGTAAGGATGCATAGTTACCAAGGTCACCGAGTGACAGCTATGGCACATGGACTTTCCTGTAGACATGTGTTAGTGCCTGGCACTTGTTTTTTAGCTACCCTTTGAGACTTGGTTTTCAAAAACTCTGCAAAATGCCAAACCATTGTTTTGGTGTGTGGAGGGTTACTTTTGTGACAGTGGGATGTTTTTGTCCCTTTATTCCAAAGAACAAATACAAAGGAACTTTGAAATCTCCAGCTGTGGTGGGAGGATGTGGTTTCTGCAGGGACACCACGTACATTCCATCGTGTGGAATGTACTTGGTGTGACATTTAACAAAATGTGTTGCATAACAGCGTCAAAAATGACCAGCTTGGTTCTGAAGATGTAAGCAATGAGAGCCCAACCTGCAAGATGGCATGGCTTTCCTACACTTCACGAGATGACGTTTTTGCTGAGGTAGAAAGCAGAATTGTGCTGCTGCAGTGTTCTCCGAGAATCCGTGGCCTAAACCACGTTACAGGCAGCACACTGCTACATATCCCAGGAAGCAGGATTGCCTGACTGCTCCTGGTGAGTAAATTGAAGTGATTCATCTGAATAAGTAGCATGAATTGGTTTTTGTGCTTTAAATGTTTTATGTAGCCAGGTTGAAAATTGCAACTAATTTGTGATCTGCTGCAGTCTGCTTCCTATGCTAATATGATGTTATTTGCAATGGTGTTAGAAGCCCGTTGTTGGGTTTATTGGTCTTTGTGGTATCGACTAGCTGCAAAATTGGTTTCATAGGTGGGCAAACAAACTCATATTTCTAACTTAAGGTGATGAATTTGGATGTTGATCTATTACTCAATGAAATCGAACAAACAGCATAGGGTTTGTGACTTTAATGTTATTGTTAGATAACAAATCTTATCGTAATATTTGTTAAGAGATGCATTTGATAGTGTATCTATTTTTCTGTGTGGAGAAGGAGAGTTGGAAGCATTAATTGTATCTCCAGAAAGATAACTATTTAGGTGGCACAAGGTGGTGATTATGGCATGTAACCACTGAGAGATGATTACTAATTTAAGCTCTATGGTTTCAGTTGTGAGGATCTATAAATAAAAGAACACTGTTTATGTAAGGGTAATATTTTTTTATGGAACAGCTAGATTTCCTAAAGATGAGCTTATCATGCTGTCTACACTCAGCGTTTCTTCCTCGCTAGAAATATCAGATTGTAATTAATGCAAGATTGCGATGCTGGATGTCTCCCTTTTTTAATGAGGAGCTAGAATTTTCAATATTACAAAAATAGTTCAGAAAGGAAGAATAAAATCACAGAAAGAAATTAGTTTGAATTTAAACAAAAATATGCTTTTAAAATGGCAGCTGAGCAGAGCATAAAAATTGATGTTTATGAATATGCTTCAAAGTATATAGGTTTAAGGAGGGAAAAATTCTTGATGAATCTGAAGAATGGAATTGTGTATGGTTATATCCAGGATTTGTAGGCGTTCTTGAGGCACAGAGAAGAGAACATACTGAAATAATGTGTAATAAAAATTCTTATCCGAACTGGTTTTAGAGGAACGTAGTATCTTTTTAAAAGTAGAAATACCCTACAAATCTTCATGCTTCAAAGAGCTTGCTGTTTGCACCTCTCTTGGGTAGATAATTGAGCATTACTAGTGTAATTTTACTTTTGCTTTTCTCTCTTTAAGGAAGCTTCATCTTTATTCCAAGCAGAAACATTGGGCTCCTTCAAGATAGTGGAGTGTGTTAGCGTGTTCTTGTTCTAGGGAGTGCAGCTGAAGCACCGAAGGAGCTCTGCGTGTGAGGAAGGTCCTTTTGGAAACCACGGAGGCTGATCCCTGCTGAAACTGGTTTTTGACAGACCTGTTTTCAGAGGACGGGGGCAAGGAACTTTTAGTCTGCAGAGCATGGTGAGGTTCCCATAATGATTTTTGTTAGCCTGCACTTTTCTGCAAGAGCTTCTCAATCCTCATCAGCGAGCCAGCTTATTTTGGTGGGCTAGGTGGTATTTTTGAGCTGAAGGTTATCTGTCCCTTTCTCCTCACTTTCATGATGCTGCTTATATTTGAAAATTCAGGTGTGTAGACTGTTGTTTGTTTGCTTTCATGTCTTCTGCATTTCTATGCTGTAATGTAGTGGAGAAGTCAAGATATGGAATGAAAATTATGTAATAAATGGTATTCAACCTCTTCACCAGGACCCCTAAGGCCTCTTTGCTAGGCTTCTTGCCAGCCAGCCAGCCTCCCACCATTACTGCTGCAGGGGCTTATTCCTTCTGAGCTGCTTGAGTCTGCATTTGTCATTGCTGAATGTTGTGGAGTTTCTGTCAGCATGTTTTCCAGCCTGTCAAGAGCCCTCTAAATGGCAGCTGCGTCCTCTGCTCTAGTGTTGCTTAAAACTGTATTTTGTAGAATCGTAGAAGACTTGGTAACCTTGGCTTTTGGTCAGCTCTTGCATAGAGTTCCTCTTTAGTTCTGTATTTGTGAAGTATGGCTATGAGAAAGTATGATAAACAACTGTACCTTAAAAACATCTGAATTTTAGCATCTTACTGCACTGGAGCAGAGTGCTATGCTGTTCTGTTTCAGCTTGCTTGTATAATGTAATGCAGGTAAGGAACTTGGCGCGTTTGACAAACACAGATGAATGCTTTTGCGTAAAGGACTTTTGTGTGTGTTTGAAGAATGATGGAGAGCTCCCTAAGAGAGACATGTATGTGCTAAAATATTTGTAAGTAAATATTTAGGCTTACAAAAAAACCGTGGGTTTTTTATTCAATCAAACTACTGTTTCTGAACTCCACTATTGTCAGAGATGCTACAGCAAATCTATAACCAAGTTAGAGTTGAGTTAGAAATGAAAACCTAGGGGCTGAACGGGGGGAAGTTGTGAACTTTTAGTCCAAGAAATAGGTGCTGCCCAATTAGAGCTTCCTTGGAAGTTTTAAGTAGTGGAACAAAAACGTAAGCGTAATAGGCTGCTGTGGACTTAAAGGAATCGTTTTCAGAATCTAAGGTTTTTTTTGTTGTTGTTGTTGTTGTTTTTTAAGTATTACACAATCTAATGTCTTCATCTCTTGGGAAAGCCGTATTCTTTTTCCAGCAAACTAAAATATGACTTGAAGTCTTAAGGTTTTGCTGCCCTCTGCTCTACTGTAATGCTTTGTTATCTCGCACTCACTGCTCCTTTAAAGGGCAGTTAAGGAAAGGAAAACAACACGAAAAAACAGAGTCAAATCTTAGTTTGTATAGGATCTTAGCATAGCAAACTTGTAGCAGATTATCTTCTCATGTACTACAGACCAAAGACTCCTTCCTTTTGTATATTCTTGATTCAGAAGGCAGTAGTTTCTCTGAGTTTTTAAAGGAGAAAACTTTGCCAAATGTTTTGGAGCTGGAGTAGCTTAATTTGTCAGTCTTCTGATATAGTAAGTGATGGCATGAAGCTTTAAAATAGTATTGATTTAAAAAAAATTTTTTTTTTCCACTGCATTACATTATTATGGAAACAGATAAACTGACAAATTATTGTAGAGGAGTACTTAAAATGACAAAGTAATAATAGAAGAAAAGATCCAGCTGAAGGAAAGATGAAGGTAGCTAAATTTAAGCATTCCTTTAACTTCCTTATATTAACAGAGTATTTGCAATCTTGTTTTATGTGATAGTCCTTTACTGCTGTGGTATATGTAAGTGCAGTTAGCACAATGCTACAAATGAAAACAAAAGTCTCCTTAGCAGTAGTTAGCGGGTGACTTTCTTTGATGTAGCAGTTAATTGGAATTCAACGTCCTCTAGTATATTCCATTTTAGAATTATTATCATCACTTATAATCATGCTTTATTTTTTGCGTATCTTACTTCATTGGAAGTATTTTGTTTGGGGGTGGCAGTCATGATCTCATCTCTGGTCTGTTATGTCTGTACATTGGAATGTTGCTGTTGTGAACTGTTTCAATGCTTTGAGTATTTTTTTAAATAAATGTAACCAGAACTCATGGAAAAAAAAGTTTCATTGTTCGGACCTATTTCTGCTAAAACTATTTTAACAGAAGCATTAAGCAAAATGAGCATTATCACTTGGCTCATGGAAGCTGGATTCAGTTATATTCTTCTCATGGTCACATGCTCATTTCATTTCACAGCTGGCTGAATTCTGCTGATGGGGAAGGTGCTGGGAAATGGGACTTGGTGATTTTCTACTGGCCTTGAGGGGTGCGTGGGATGGTGGTGCTGCCAGAGGAAGATCAGAGGAGTGGAAAATAGACTAGGTCTTACAGTGAGACTCACTTTTCTGGGGAATAGTCTGAGCTGCCCCACCTGGATATTGGGATATACTGTGATATTGGGACCATTCATGTAATACTGCAGCTGCATTTTGCGTTTGTTGAAGTACACTCTTGCAGGTTCACAGGTAGGTGTTTGCACCTTATGAGATGTTTTGTGGCTTTAAAGTTATAACAGAATCCAAAATATTTATTGGTACTTACAAACAGTCATGAATTCTTGCTAAACAGCATTACCAAAATACTTGTGAGCACCTGAATCAACTTTCGTTTCTGGTATTTGCAGGCAGAAGGCTGGTGTCTGTCAGCAGCTAGTTGGTCAGTCAAACCCTCTGATTATCACTACATCTTTTAGACTTTCTCAGGAACTGATTAATCTGCATCTGTTGTTCAGTTGTTTAATTTTTTTTGTGTGTCTTTTTTGGTAGTGGTGGTGAGTCTTGTCTAATAGTTGGTTTTTTTTCTTCTTTTTTTTTTTTCCCCTACACCTACCAGATACTGCTCAAAACGAAGAAGTTTTGGGAATGCTGTTTTAGGTTCTGGCTTGTACTAACAAGTGGCAATCCACTATCTGTTGGTCTCCTGCCATTCCTGCTGTTTGATGTGGGCACCTTTCCCTTCTCTGGTGTTTGTGTTGGTTTGTTTGTAAACAGAACATCCCTACACCCTACCAAATTAGGGGCTGCCTGAGGTACATGTTGATGCTTGTCTGTGATGTGCAGTGGGTTGCACACCAGCCTGGATTCTGTACCTGTGTGGCACAGCACAAGCCAGCAGCCCCAGTTCTCAGCTGAATGCAGTGCAGCCGTGCCTGCACAGTGATGTGTCCGGGCCATCGGGTGCCTCACAGGGTTCTTGCCTGTCTCTCTGGGTCACACGCTGGCTGGCCTTACCTCGGCTCATTGTCCTCTGCTTTCTGCTGTGTTCTACAAAGTGATGTGCCCTAGCTTGTTGCAAATGACAGACTGCTTGATTTGCCCTGATCTTTTCTCCAGATACAGAAATTCTCTAAATCTGATGCATGTTATGCTTGATGAAGTCACGCTGAAACAAGACTGCTTAAAATATTTCCCTTTTTAATTTTTTTTTTCTGAAAATTTGTGTCACGATGCACCTGGGCATTGAATTTTGTCTTTTTCACTGCCACGTTCTGATGGTGGCTCACGCTTGGGAGCCTCTGCTTACTGAGCAGTTCACTGTCAGGTGTACAGCACGTATTATCTCTGCTTTCAGCTGCTGGCTCATGCTTCGGATCTAAATTTGGATGTTACACTTGCTTTTCAAGCCTGTGCATTGCTTTCACTTCAAGTTGTGCTTGATGAATTATGTCCTGCATATGAAACTTTGTTTGATAATTGAAGAAGGTTTCTTTATTTTGAAAAAAATATTTTATGCTAAACCATAACAGTGGGAGATGAGTCTGGAATGAAAAATAATTTGGGAAAGAAGATTGTCTTGCCATATGCACCTCTTTATTGATTTTTCTTCCTCCTAAATTGACAGGCTGTCGTGCAGTTCCACTTGCTTCTTTGGATGGTTTTAGTCTCTCTATTGCAATGCGGCCATGACAATTTCATTATATGTTTGAAGAAATGTCTTGCTGAAAACAGAATTCGTGTTTTCTAATAACATCTGGGTAATTTTTTCATGTGACTTGAACGGACCTCATCATGTTTCTTTCACCAAAGGTTATTTAAAGGAACAAAAACCTGTAAATCAGCACTCTTATTTTTACAACGTCATTATTATGCATTAATACACACAAGTGTGCAGAGCAGATTTTTCAACCCAGTACCTTTTATTTTAGATGAAGAACTTAGCTTTTTCCTTTGGTATATTATGTTTATTGCCTCTAGTAATGAGGCAGTCCTTTTCTGGAGCTCCAGCTGGTCCCAGTCCTTGCTGCTCATTTGAAAAATCCTGCTGGCAGAAGCAATGTGGTAAAGCTCTGCTCGTGTCTTGGCCCAAAGGACGAAAACAGAAGGTTTCTGGAGGAAAAATAATTCTATTAGAAACAATAAATGTTCAGGAGGTGGATTTAGACTTTAAAGCTGCTTTGTCTTTGATGTGGTGTCTGTTTGCCATGCAGCGAGTATATTGCTTAAAAACCAAGGATGCTGCTGGTTTGTTTTAATCTTACTGTAAACCCTCAAATTAAGATAGGGTCAGTCTTTTCACTCAGTGTAATCTGAGTCTGATTTGAAAAAATTGGTGTTAACCACTCTTCTTACCATAGTGGAGGTAGAATTGCCCAAACATGGTTAAGGAAAAGCGTAACTACAACTAGAAAACCTTCACTGCTGCTTTTGGCTTTTATATCCACATGCAAGAACATTCCCTTCGTCTGTCCAGGAATGCCAAGTCATGCAGGCTGTGGTATTCCAAAACATACTGCCAGTTAAGCTTCTTCTGGGACTCATATGGCCATTCTGTATTGCATAGGTTAAAGCTTTCATTTGTGTTTGTGTCAGCTGCTGTTTTGTCTAAAACAGACTGATTTTTTTTTCCTCTTTCCTTTCCCTTTGAATGCTTGTTCTTTCAGTCTTTATTAATGTCTAGAAATAGGGTGCGTGGTAGCTTATCTTCACTTTGATAAAGTCTTAAGATTGCTTCCTTTAAGTAGTTGGTGACTAATCAGAGATAGTGTAAAACTGCAAATTGATAAAGTGTTCAGGTGTATTTAAGCAGAGATGGTCAATAAAGTGAATATGTAATAAATCAAGATGCGCTTTTGATGTTTATTTTCTGTGTGGTGTTATCAAAGAGAAACAAGTGGCGAGGCTTGGTGCACTTGTTTAGGCCAAAGACAGGTAAGAAGCTCATGTAATTGAGCAGTAAACAGCGATGGCATTGCTCTCAGGTTTTGACTCTCATTCTTACTTGTCTGCCTCCTCCCCTCCAAGACTTAACTGTCCCCTTGCCACAGCCAGCATAACAGTATTCTGTAGGCTCTTTCTAACGTGGTCTGCCAGTGGTCTGGGTTACATTATGCTGAACCATTATCAAAATCTCCAGTTATTTTGATGCAACTGGGCTAAGGAACAACTACGAGTGCAGTTGCCATGGCTGTTGTGCTGGAGACATCGACCTTGGGTGATGGTTGTTGGAGGTGGGACTGCAATTCCTCACTTGCAGGATAATCTGAAAAGTGTGAGTACACTATTAATAGTCTTTAAGCAAAGTCTTTCCAAGCTTGGTCATCTTTTTAATCTCAAACCTGTTCTTAATCACCACAGACTTAACTGATATAAACTATTTGTAAACCAAAATCTATGCAAATACATAACTTTTTTAGCTATAAAATCTAAAAAGTTAAATAGTTAGCTTTCTCATAGATCTTTGTCCTTTGTATCTCGTGGAAGGTCAAAAATATAAGAAACAAGATTTTCAGAATCCTTGTAAGCTATTCTGGCAGTTTTTAAATTACTGCTACTTGTAAGGAAATTACAGAGCCTTTGAAGTCACAATATCATTCTGTTTGCAATGTAGAACCTCTAAGAAAAGACAAAACATAATGGAAAATCGTTCTTTGGAGGAGCTTTGTAGACCTTAGGTGACGCCTCAACTGCATAGATTCTGCAGTTGTCACTGACTTTACAAAATGAAAGATACAAATGGTACAAAATCTGATTGGGCATAGAGGGTAGTTGCATTAAATTATCTATCACTTGTGTAAATGCTCTCTAGTGCGGTACCTCCCATTTCTTGACCAATTGTATGTGTGAAGTAGTATAATTCTCCTATGAAATACTGGGGATCAAAGAAGAAGACCATAAAGTAGGGTAGGAATGCTAATGTAGGGGCAGAAAAAAGAATAATAGTAACTGCTTTGTCAGGAGCAGCTCAGATTTCACTGTGTTGTATGAACAACAATGCGTATTGTCATTTAGTGCCGCATCAGAATGGTTTATGCTGCCATCATGAGGAAATTTATTACTGCTTCTACACTGTGGTTCCTGTTCTTCATTTAAATGGTTTTAAGGCAAGACTGGTGGAGCTAATTTTAACTTTCCTTGAGTGTGCCTAAAGAATTAATAGCAAGTCATGGATAATTAAATCACTTAAAAAAAAAAAAAGCTTTATAAATATTTCAAGCACAAGCGTTTGTGAAATACAAGATAAAGTGTAACAGTGAACCTGGGCAGGTCTGGTGTTCGGATTTTTGTGCTGTTGGTGATTTTTATTTTTTTAACCGGAAATCCACTGAAGCCTGGAGTATAATTTTTCTTCTGAAATTTAGAAGGAAAAAATGTAGGACATCTTCTGTAGCCTTTTGGAACTTCATTACGCTACTTTCAGCCTGCAATGTGGAAGAAAAAACCTTACCAAATAACACGTCATTTATGATGTGAAATTTGTGGCATATGCTTAGTCTGAACAAACACTTAGAAGCTTCTGTGATGGGATTGCAGTGATTCTCTGTATATTAGATGGCAAAACTCATCTGTGGGAGCACAAGTCAGCTGGGAATGACTTTGACGCTGTAGGATGTTTTTCACAAAATTGAGTCTGGAATAAATCAAAATTCCAAGAATGATCTTAGAGAGTAGGAGTTTGCACAATCCCTAGTATTCCATCTGCAATTTCTCTGTAGGACCAGACATAGGACACAAGAGGGAAATGTTTTTTTGGTCCAGAGAAGTCCACTGGAGTTCCTTTTGTTTTTAAATACCTCTAGAGCCATTGTAATTTTAGTTTGAGCTTCTTACATAAACATTCTTTCTTTGCCAGACGTTTAAACGTATGAAATCTTGCCACATGGCTTGGTATGGCTTCATCGTTTTTCTCTGTGCAGAAAAGCTTCTTTGCTCCTTTCTCAATGCAGAAACTTCTTTGGCTTCTTTCTTTTTGTACATTCACTTTTAGATGACGTAACAGAACAGTCCACAAATCATTACATGCATCTTATGTGCCATCTCCTTCAGTTCTGTTTGAAGAATGTCATCAGTAACACAGATGCCATGGTTCAAGGTTCCCGTCTATTAACTTGTAACTGTAGCAGCTTTTGCGGTTTATATTGCTTTTTTTCATCATTCGACTCTATCCCTTTCCTCCTTTTTAAGTGAGAAAACCCTTCAGGTTGCATAGAGTGACCTTGAAGTAAGTTTGGGATCTTTGGGGGAAAAAGAGTGCTTATTTGTTTGAGCCAGAGGTGGTCCTGTTCTCTGTGGTTTTTGTCGTATGTTTATCAGCTATTTACTTTTAGAACTTAAAAATGACGTGTAGAAGGCTGTGTGTGTACCTGTGGGTAATGAGGTGATTTCAGTTTTTGGAGAATGGGAAAGATAGGAACTTCTACACCGATTGAGGAGAAATGCTCCCATTAGGAATGTCTAGGATTTCCTACAGTCTTGTATTATTACAAAGCAAACGAATGGACAAAAACTTGTTTTCAAATGCCTGAATATGATGAGCAGACTTCAGGTGATAAATAGTTCCCAAATTCTGAAGGTGTCAGAGAGAGAAGCAGCTGCCGAAGCACTGTGGAGATGGCAAGGAATCTGAAAAAAGGAGCAGGCCAAAATGAGAGGTTCACCAGGATGGTGAAAGGGTCCTGGGGGAACTGGGAGACCCTGGGAAGAGAAGCAGTTGCTTGAGTGTCTGAAATAATTTAATAGGAGAGTCTGAAAAACCTTACTTAGATGTGTAGATGGAAAAATCCTACCTGTAAAAAGATTCCTGGCAGTCAGGGCTTGTAAGAATTCATTCTACTGGTAGCTGAATGCGGAGAAAAGGTATTCATGGCCAATTCTGAAAAGTGACCAGAGGGACGGGAAGCAGGATGCCAGCAGTTGCACTTAGTTGGGGTTCTGCAGGGGAAAAAATTCATCGCCATCTGCCTCATGCAGTTTGTGAGAACGAACAATGTGGGAACGGGTGTCAGGTTGTACAAGTAATTAGTGATGGTTCTGTATAAAATAGAAGAATGAACGTTTGTCAGCATCACACAGCTGCGATGCAAGGGCTTCCCTCTGATGTTGCTCTAAGCCGTGTATGTGCTTGTTTCTATTTTTAATGTACCCCTAGGAAGGACTGTCTGGGACATGGTTGCTGCTGTAGCATTATGTAAATATTATTTCAAAGCAAGACTAAGTTACTGTTGACTAATTAATATGATGATTTCAGCTTAAAATATTTTGTATTAAGCAGAGTTTGGTATTAGCTTTTAAACTTCGTGGGCACCTGCAATTAAATGTAAAGCAGTTAAAACCAAGCACTGAGTTACAAGGGACTGTCACTTTGCTAGATCTCCTCGTCAGTTAGGTTTCAGTGGAGGTGCTTGCCTAGCATTTACTCCTAGGAGCACTTCTTTGCATGTATTTTCATCTCTCATCCATTAGGTAAATAAGAAGTAATGGGAGTATTTCCAAACTTTGAAGGTTTTGGTCCTGCAGTGATGAGTAAAATAAAAGCTTAGGGAAAGGTTTAATTTCTCACATGTATATGCGACCTGGAAAGGAAGCACAGGGCTCGCAGTTTTCCAGATGTGTTTTATTGTATCCCTCAATAAAAGAACATGGTAGTTTTGCCTTTTTTACATCACATTTTATTTCAGTCAAAACATTCTTTTTTTTAAAATATGAGCTGTATGTAAATATAGCCAATATATACTTGCGCTATAAAGAGAGACCTCTGACTTTCTGCCACGCCTCGCACATTGCTCCTTTGAGTGCTACCCAACTACAAAGGCATGGAACAGCAAGGGTCACGGGAGCTGCAAAGAGGGTTTCAACCATGAGAGTAAACTCTTAGCAGCTCCACGGTGCCTCCTCCACCCCCTTCTCCTCCCAAGTATGGGAAGCATTTCTGCTGTGCAGTCATAAACGGTGGCATTTTCACAAAGGCTTCTCTGTGTATCAGCAGCGTAACAAAATTGATGTTATGTACGTAGCACATCTTCTGGACTTCAACAGAGCTGGCAGACACTATGTTGAGGCTCTCAAAGAATGTGGGTTGCATAATATATAATTTTACATGAACAATGTTTTAGAGGAAAAACTAACCAAACCTTTTCTTGCAGCTAGATATATTAGGAAGAGCTTTAAGGCAAATTCAATAGAAACAGTGTGGCCTATTTAAATTAGCATAAAGTGTTAGGTAATTATTTTAACATGGGGTATTATTGAGACCAAATGACTTCATTACCAGGAGTGGTTGCAGTGAGATTTTTGGTTGGTTCTTGAGGAAGTTTGTTACAGCAAAGTTCTGAGCGGGTTGGAGTGGTTGGACCAGAAGTCATCCTGTGATGAGCAGCACTTTGAAGGCAGCTTTGAAAAAAAAAAAAAAGTAACTCCTGATAACTTAGTTACTTTAAATAAGGAATCAATGGAATTTCAAGGTTCCTTTAGTAAATGTACTGTTTTGCAAAGCAAAAGAGATTTTTTAAAATTAATATATCTGAGGAGAAATTTACAGATGTAATCCACCCATCCCCAAAAGGGATCCAGTTTTGTAAGGACTTCCGTTAAAATCATTCCTGCAATAACTATTTCTGCTCTGCTTGGTGTAATTAGTCCGAGGAGGGATATTTTCTTCAAAGATGGTAATTAATTTCGCTTCATGTAACAAGGTGATTAGCTTCTTGATGGGAGGAAACCCAGAAAGTGTTTGTCTGCAAGTATAATTTTGCAAAGCTGCTGTCATCAGAGCAACAAAAGTTGTGTGAGCAAGGACTAACGTAACAAATTCAGATAATGCAGCTCTGTTAAAACAATGGTTTCCTGGTTTATATATGATGTGATATAATGTTGTAATAATAATTTCTCTGCTATTGAAATTGATTGCCTTTATCTTGAAGCATGCAGTGGAGGTGGTCGTGCTTGGGCATCTCCAGGAGTGAGTGGTTATACCATCAGTGTGAAATAGACTAACATGAAATGCACAGAGCTTTGTAAGTTACATCATGTGAGCTAATTTCCTTTTGTTTCTCTTCAGCCACTTTGAAGCGCTGACACTGGTGTACAAACCAGTTGCAGTCCTCTTTCTCTGCCCTTTTTCTGCCGCCTGGTGGGTGGAAATACTGACGGTGGGAGGTGGGTGTTCTGCTCTGCTTGTCTTCCCTCCCCTTTCTTCCTTCCCTAGGCAGAAGGAGAGGAGGGACGGCATTAATGAATTTTTCAGCAAATGGGGAGAGGAGAAGCATGGTCGGTTTTTAATGACTGCACTTCCTTTTTGAATACTTACGAATGCTTCAGATTTAATCATGAGAATGGTTAACGACTGACTGAAGCTGATGGTCTGTAGACGCTGCTATGAAAAAGTATTATCTTAGGTATGTATTGGTGCTCATTCCTTGCAAAGAGACTGCAGTGGTTCATTTGAAACTCTATCTTCTCCAGCTTTTTGTGTACTAAAATGCCTCAGACAACGTTAAGTGTTTTGTACTGAATTATTGCTAACCCTGTAGCTTTAAAAGCGCAGTGTTGATTCAGTACCACGTTTGTCAAAGTTTGTTTTGTGATTAGAATACCTGCTTGGAAGTTGAATGCTGTTATCTGGAATAATTTAGCAAAGCTACTGTGGCAGTGGGTGCCGGGTGCTCCTGGCACATTCTGTTAGCACCGCTTCTCTCTCGGTGCTTGCATTCCATGTTTGTGAAGGATCCTGACGAGAAAGGTGGGATCATTTCTTGGTCATTGTGGACTTTGCTTTCGAATTGATGATTAATTCTTATAGAAGTGAATAAATATTGTCATTATTTCAAAAGCGTTTGAATAGGTTTTGTTAGGAGGAGTGAAGAGTTGGAAGTGTTTGTAATGCCTGGTAATCCAAAGTAATTAGGTTGCTTTAGCAGTCAGAAGCTCAGTTACAAATAAAGTCTTGCCTTGCCTTGTAAAATAACCAGCGATTTCTTGTAATGGTGAGTTGTAGATTTTTCCAGGTTTGAGTCTACTTGTGCATTTTTCTTCTTGTAGTTCTTCAGAAAAGTAAAGGTTTTTTGGTGAAGCACCTCAGATTACTCAGATGTTGTAAGCATGAATCTTTTTTGCAGACTTGAGAAATTGCGTCAAAATATAATCAGTGATTTTAATTTGCGTCTGGCTGGATGTTAGTGTGTGGTTTAAGGTATGTCCTAGTTATTGTGTTTTTTATTCTTTCACACTTCAGTTTAATTTCTTCTGTTTGAAGATTGTGCATGATAATAGAAATGAAAATAATGTAACAGAATTTTAAGGATTCCCTAGCGTTACTTTTTTTTTTCCGAGATTAAAGTGACAGAAAAAAGGATATACCAAAGTTAAATGAATAAGTTCTGACACCAGTAAAGAACATGGATTTTAAGCAGCTGTCTGCTTAAAAGTATTGGTATGAATATCCACATTTCAGAGAATACAGTAAATTTATCTAGTTCAGTTTATGGTGCTGAATCACCATGTGGTGACACGAGTTGACCACGCAAAGGTAAAAGTTTGGCTAAGCAAATCAAAATTCTTCATTGCGATGAAAAAATACAAGTACAATTAGAAGTGCCATCTGTCTAATTAAGCAAATTAAGTATTTCTTGAAGGAGGATGGGGTGACATAGACTTGATTAAAACTACTGCCCAGCATTTCCGTCTCGTAAGCAAAAGACACCCACTCTGCTTCTGGTAGTCCAGGTGTTCCTGTGGGGACGAAAAGATAGAATCCAGTAGACAGAAACCAATGACTGACAGATATATTTGACTTGTTTCTTATTTAGTACTCAGATTATGATATATTAACATTATAAACAAACACTTAACCTTGAATTAATTTAAATATGAAGTCCTCAAAATAATTTTAGCTTTAGGGATGAATTTGCCATCCATCCTATGTCTGAAGCTTTATTTTTTCCATCCTCACAGTGACCTTCAACTGGTTTTAATATGTTGGAGTCAGTACTAAAAATATTTTATCAAGAATATTTCAGGTGACTTGTAACAGTGACATTAACTGAATGCAAGCCAGCTCTGGTTTAGAAGCCATAATTAGGAAGGCTTATTTTGGAAGGGCTTTTGTTTATCACTCTGACCTCAGGAGTTTGTACACCCTCCATTTATTATTATTATTTTTTTTTTAGTTTTGCTCTTTAGAGCCGTATTGAATTCTACAAACTGCAGACTTCAAAGTGAAATGAATGTTTCGTTTGTCTGGTAACACTTTTCTGTAATCTGGTGTTTGATTTGAGCAATTGTCAAGGCATTGGCTACAGTTGACGTGTTAGTAAGAGTTGTGAATGTGTTATTCATGTAGATATCAGGGCTGTTAACATAAAATACCTTGGAGATAAAAAAGGACACTGTGCGTTAGTTCTCCTGTTTAGTAGACTTTGTCTTATTTATGCTAAAGACCAAAAATAGTCTCAAGCTCCTGTACTTGCAGTCCTACGCAAGCACACTGCCTACTCTGGAGCTTCACCCAGGGGCAGCAAAGCAAGGCTTGAATGCCATGAAGTAAGCATCTGCTTGGGTGGTATTAATGAGAGTTGGATTTGTTCTACAGGGGAACTTACTGCATTCTGGTAGCTCAATTAAATTGAGATTTGTTAGGGTCATGGGAGAGAGAAACCCAGAGCTGTCTTCTAAGTGCAGAGTTATTTTTAAAATCGCTATAATATCAGCATTCTGCCTTCTACGTATGTTGCTAACGACTGTATTTATTTAATCACTTCGATGCAGTTTGTGTGCATCCATATTTAGCGAAATGTCACATTTCGTGTTAGCTTTTGTCAAAAATGTATTCCTTTAGAGTTTCTTTTGCAGACACAATTTTTATGTTCAGTTATTTTGCATATTTTTTTGTTCAGCATTTTCACCTGGAAGTATTTTTTTTTTTGTCTTTATCTAGTATAGTTTATTTTTAAGTAAGATAATCCCATTTCAGGCCCTGCATTTATTTTTTTTGGTATACAAAAATGTCTTCAAAAATGTATTTATGCTTTTGGTGGTTGTTCAGAAGAGTTATTTCAGTTTTAGGAATCCTGAATTCTTCTGTTCAGCAATGACTCTGTAACTGTCCTTGAACAGTGTGGAATAGGTGGTGATTCTGCAGCACACGAGATTTATACTCTTCTATTTATAAATGCAGTTCCCAGAAAACGGAGCTATCACGCCCAAATAGTATCTGGAGATGGTCAGTACCTGGTACATGTCTTAACATTTTTTCCTGTGTAGAACTGTTCGGACGTCTTGTACACGTTGGCCAATTAGGTGAAGTTCTCGGAGGAACTGGCTGGGATTCTGGTTGGTTTGGGGCTGCTGCTTTAGGGTTTTAGTTTTTTTTTTTTTTTTCCTGCTTTGTTTTGGCTTGATTTGTTTTGGAACTCTCTCTCCTCTTCCTGGCCAGCAAGATGCTGGCATGCTCCCCAGCCCTGCTGCAGCCTCCCTGTGCCTGGCTGCTTGATGCGCCCTGAGCTCGGTGCAGTGCAGCACTGCCCTTGGGTGCTGCAAGTGCTGCAGTGCTGGGAATAGCTGTTCTGTCCTTCAGCCACCCCGTCCAAAGCCAGGCAAGCAGCCTCGACTGGTGAGATGCTGTGTCACTGATGCCCACTGCTGTGCATCTATTGCTTTCCAGCAATGGTAGTCTCTGCTGTAGTCTACCAGCAGGTGAAGGGTTGCTGGGAACGAGTGTGTCAGTGTGGCTAGATGACATGTTTACTCCATACTTAGAGTGAAGGTCATGGGGATGGTTTGGGCTGAGGAAGGGCAGCATTTCCTGTAACACTGAAGATGAGACCATCCCTCCACAGCTCACTGGTAGCTTACAATTCCAAGACATGTGATGCAAGCTGTTTATGTACACAGATGCGGAATAACATCTGTGTATATCCATAGAATCATCCATCTGTGGGTAATGCTCAGGTTAAACCCAAAAGTTAGTAGTTTCTAGCCATAGGTTGCCACAGCTCTGGTTTCAGCTGGCATTGCAGTTGGAGGGGAGGCAAGGTCACAAGGAGGGTCCTTAGTCCTGTCAGTGTCATACCCAGTGAATCTGCATCTGTGAGGTTTCACTACTTGTGCTAGGTTCATTTACAGCCCAGATATTCATCTTCTGCTCCAGAAGACGTCCTGATGTTTTATTGTTGACAGGCGGTACTTTTCTTGTTTATCCTGCAAATTGGTGTGGACTGATCCAGCCAGCTGCAGGGCAGAACAGCCTGGCTAAGAACATGGGGCCTGGAGAAACAGCAAATTTCTTGTGATTATGGGTTTGCAGACAGGAAGAAGCACTTCTGTAGTTCTGCCTTGCCCACCTTCCTGTAGCTTCCAATTCCTCCAACATAGAATTGTAGAATCATTTGAAATGGAAGGGACCCTTAAAGGTCATCTTGTCCAATTCCCTGTAATAAACAGAGACACCCAGAGCTAGATTAGGTGCTCGCTGCCCCATCCAGCCTGACCTTCAGTGTCTCCACAGATGGGGCATCCATCACCTCTCTGGGCAACCTGTTTCAGTGCCTCACCACCCTTACTGTAAAAATAGTTCTTCCTTATATCCAATCTAAATTTCCTCTCTTTTAGTTTGAAACCGTTTCCCCTTGGTCTATCACAACGGGCCCTGCTGAAGAGCCATTCTCCTTCCTTTTTATAGACCCCCTTTAGATACTGCAAGTCCACTCTCAGGTCTCCCCAGAGCCTTTTCTCCAGGCTGAACTGCCCCAGCTCTCTCAGCCTGTCCTTGCAGGGGAGGTGTTCCATCCCTTGGATCAATTTTGTGGCCCTGCTCTGGGTGTGCTCCAACAGGTCCATGTCTCTCCTGTACTGAGGACTCCCCATCTGGACACAGTACTCCAGGCGAGGACTTGCCAGTGCAGAGTAGAGGGGCAGAATCACCTCCCTGGCCCTGCTATCACGCTTCTTTTGATGCAGCCCAGGATACAGTTGGCTTTCTGGGCTACGAGGGCACATTACTGGCTCATGTCCAGCTTGCCAACCACCAATACCCCCAAGTCCTTTTTGTCGGGTCTGTGCTCCCCCAGGTTGTACTGACAGTGGGGGATGCCATGACTCATATGCTGCCTGTTTTGTCTTAGTGGTTGCTGACAGGCAGGATGCTGGCCATGTTGAGTTGCTCATGGGTCACTTGGGAACCTTTGGTCACAGTGAAATGTTGTTTGGCTTCCTCCTGAACACTTGCTCAACAGTAAAAGATCGTACATTGGTTATCTGAAATTTAGATCAAGGTTTCAGTTTATTGCCCTCAGCTCTAGCGCGTGCACTTCCTGTACTTGCTGTCATAGGTAATTGTGAGAGCCATTGGGAATTAAAGGAGGATGTTATACAGTCTGGTGATAAAAGACGCAGAATGAGTGAAATATTTATGTCAAATAATATTTGGTCTTTCTGGCTTCTTGCTCCCTAAATAATTTATTTTGATCAGTCAGCTTTGGGTTTTTACTCACAATTGCTTGCTTACCCATCTAACCTTTTATAGTGACAATAAGGAAGTCAGAAAATAAGTGCTGCAACTGAAAACAGCAATTGAGTTCTGTTTTAAAGTCTTGGAAGTTGTGATTGTTCTAGCAAATTGCCCTGAAGGGAGCTTTTGTGAATAGGATGGAGCTGCTGTTGGTCCATACCTGCACGTGGCCCTCCAGCTGCTCTGTGTTGGTCACTGTTGTGCTTGGTGAGCCTCTGCAGCATGGCCTGCTGGAACCTGGGTCTGGAGGTCTTGTGGGATGTGATGGTAGCGGGGTGATGGCAGGCTTAATGTGGGAAGCCTGAGGAAAAGTCTGGGCTCTTGAGTATCCAGGAGAGAGTAGAACAAATGGAGCATTAGGCTACTTGTAAGTGGGGAGTGGCACCATCTGAGAAGAGTGAAAGAGGCAAGGGAGTTGCTGTGGCACTTCTCTTGAGGCCCAAAGGACAGAAAAGGGGTGCTGTCAGGTACCGGTCATGAAGTATAGCCAGGCATAGCAGGTAGGGGGTATAATAATTATATAAATAGAATCCTTGCCAGGAGCTCTAATTTTTTTTTTTTTACTTGATGTGGAACTGGAGCCTGTCAGGGCTGTGGAGGCTGTGCAGGCCACATCAGAACTGTGTGCAGTGCGTTGGGAACATTGCTTAGTGGTTTGAGGGCCACTCTTGGAGGACTTGTGGGCACCTTTACAGCCTGCCTGGTAGTAAAGGGGCAAAAGCACATCTACATTTGTGCCAAAAACACAATTTTGTTTAGGTGAGAAGTTAATAACTTCTGCTTTTTTTCTTCTAGACGGGAACAAAGACATTAACAAAAGTTATTTCTTAATCGAAGTAAGAATAGCTGGAACAACTAAGGTAGCAAGCTGACATATCAGTCCTGGGGTCTCTACTATGAATTCTCAAACACTTAAGGGAAATTCCAGGCTTTGCTTCTGGTATAAGAGTTTTTAAAATTTGGCTTCGGTCTCTGCCAGAACAGCTCAAGCCAGATTTTTTAATCTAACAAATAAGGTACGCTTTGTGTACTTAAGGGAAATTTCACTTATTTTTATATCATGAGAGATGTCAGTTTGGTGTTCTGGTATTCAGTTTGAGAGAGTAGCTTTACAGTCACTGCTTCCTTTTAAAAATAAACAAGAAGCAGACTAGCTTGAGAAACTAAGAGGAGACTCTTGCTTGTCTAACAAATCTTGCCTTCTCGTTCCGTTTGGTGTCCTGATCACTGGACGTTTTTCAGGACACAGCAGTATAGGAAAGGGAGCATATGGAGAAATTGCGGGGAAACTCTCTCTTCGTGAAATGCGCAGCTCTTAGTTGTTCAATCAGCTGCTGATTACTCTTAGACATTCAGATGTTTGCTTCGTTTTGAAGATCTTACTGCTATGATGCAGAGCCGATGGAGGCTGAGGATGGGTAACAGGCAGCTGTCTCTAGGTGGGCCAACTGCCGAGCTGAACAAGCTTGCCACTAGGCCTTTGTGGGTAGTGTCTCCCATATGATATGAAGCTGCCTTAACAGAAAGGCACTGTATTGGAAATAGCTCCTGGAGGTGGAAGGGAGGAGGGAAAGCGGGGCTGTAGAAATGGGAAGTTACTGAATGGTGGGCTGGAAACCAGGTATTAGGAAGATGGCTAAATGAGCACCTGGAAGACTGGAAGGCAGGTAGGAAAGGTGGGGAAGATGGATGTGTGTATTGCTTGAAGAGCTCAGTTTAATTGGAGCCAGAATACAAATATCTCTATATATGTTGCCTGTTTTCTCTTAGAGGTTGCTTGCTTTTCTCTATTTTTCCTGAGGTAACCTACTTGGAAATAACATGAAGCCTGCCTTTTCTGCACCTACTCATGTGGCGGTAGTAATTTCAGTTTTCTTAGGAAACTAAACTGAAAAAACCTTCAGTTATTTCAGTGGCGAGCTGGGAGTCCAGGGACGTATTATACATCATTGAACCCAGTGTTCTGCCTCAGAAAAGAGGGAAAGCCATCCTTCAGCAGCTGCGTTAGATGACAATTTCTCAGATGGACATTTTCTCTCATGTTCTGGTGGAGTTCTCAAGTCTTCTTTCCTTCCAGTGTTTTTACCACCACTGGATACTTTTATTTTCTATGTGAATACCCAATTTGTCTTTAACTCGTGAGTTTTGGATTTTTGGTGATAGTGTCCTTCATCAGTTAGAGGTTTGCCGTTCTTCTACAGTGCTGTTGTGTATGTCCTTATTAATGTGTTTTCTATCAACAAAATACTGTTAGTTGTCTAAGTACCTTTCATTGTATTGGATATTTTTTTGTAATATTTTCTTTGTATGGAACACTTATTTTCAAACTCCGTGTAATTTTTTTCCCCTACATTTCCTGTATTCTTTTTTTCCCCCTATTTTAGTGTCTGGAATATCTCTTTTCAGCCAGGGAAAATATCAAATGTAACGTATTGTAGAGGAGTAAATTACTGATTTATGATATTGATTTTACAATAAATTTGCACTGCATTTCATTGTATTTTTTAATGAACACTAACATTTTATATGCGTTTTGTTATATCATCACATAACTGTCTGCAGTGTGCCTAGGTTTGATGGACCTTGTGATCTAGATTTTATGAAGTTAATTTAGATTCCAGTAATGAGGTTAGTTTCTATTTCTCCTTCACTCTGCCTTTTTAAATTAAACTTATTTTCCATTAGTTTACCAAGAACGTTACTTCTCTGAGATACTGAACCTTTTTAATATGTTGTTCAAAAAAATAATAAATTCAGTGCTTTCTTTTCTGTAGTCTTTCAGGTTATTGCTGCTTTTTGAAGTGCAGTTACACCTCAGTTCCTCTATTGCATACATTTTCATCTAGCATGGTTAAATGGTGTAACAGCTAGCAGGTCAGTTACTTTTAAGTAGTAAGGTCATTGTAAGCTCTGGAACACACAAAACTGATGCCATACGCTTTTCTTGCTTACTTTTTTCCAGCAAAGTCCTAAGTACCATGTGGCATGCTATGCCAAACAATCCAAATGTGCCGGGTTTTTCAGAAGTTCGTTTATGCACGCGCTTGTTAAAGCACAGGCACCAAATGCAAACAAACAGGACTGCGTTTGGAAGGAAACCTTTTTGTCTCCTTCATGGTGGTGGCTGTCAAGTGGAGATGGCTCCCAGCTGTAGTCCAGTGGCATATGGGAAGAAGTGAGGGGGGTATCTGGTAATGTTGAGAAGCCCTCTGGGTTACTCAACTGGTTACTTATGGTCTGAAAACTCTCTTCGGGTTTTCTCTGTGGTCCTTAGCAGATATTTCCAATCCCTCCTCCATCCTTTGCCACACATTCTCTTCCTGTTTCCAAGTGTGATGCTTACAGGCGAAGGTTTCTATGTCTGTAAGGATCACTTTGAATTCAGATTTTGTTTGCCTTTTGTCAACTTAGATATTCCCATCTTTAAATGCTACCTAATGCTGTTCATCCATTTAAAAACTGTGCAGTTTCTACCACAATTTAAAATGCAAATGGATTTTATATTTAAATTGAAATTTCAGACCGAGAAGGCTTCTGTTGTGTTAGAGTTAGGAGCAGGAGACAAAAAGAAAGCTCTGCTCTGAATATTCCCACACATCCTTTCCCTCAAATACTACAGCCGTATTATCCCTCCATAAATCTTTAATCAAAGGATTTCAATACTTAATTACAAAAAAATGTAACCTCGCATCATTCCTCTGCTGTCAGCCAGTATTTTCCTTGTTATGTGGATAAGCCAGGCATTAAGGTTACTAAGTGATTTTTGCAGAATGGCGTGGCAAATCAGAGGCAGGCCCTGATTTATAAGCCTGCAATCTGCAGACTTGACATTAAGCTGGCAAATCAAATGGGAGCCCCCGAAATCCTGGTTGGGACTAAGAAAAACCATTCTGAGATGAGTATTATTGGGTGAATGTGTTAATGTTGGGATTATTGCTGGTAAGCAGGCACCGGATAAAAGGTGGGTGAATATACAAGATGGAGACCAAGGTGCTTTAGGGACACACACGTGTGGGGTGGCTGCTGTGCCCAAGTGTAGCAGGATGTCTCGCGTGGCCTCATCCCACAGCCCATGTGGGTTTTGGTAGTTGTGGGTTTTGGAATTCCTTCTGCACACTGTACTTAAAGACACAATGCTTCTAATAGCTGGTTTTCAAGCCTATTTGTAAAAGTTCAGCTGATAGCATGCATCGTTTGTGCTTGACTTGACTTGTGTAGTTTCTTCTGTACAGCAGGGAGAGGTATAGAAATTTCTGCAAAGTGATTTGCCCAGCAGCCTGCACATGTACCCGTTAGGCTTATAGACAGTTTACTTCTCTGGGTAACCTTGCTCTGTTTGTGTCGTTCTGGCAGTTTTATGGTACTTGAGAAACTGGTGCCTGAAGCAGCGACCTGTGCTATCTGCATGTTCATGCGAGCACAGTCGCCGGCCGGCGGTGGATCCCGTGTTGAAGCCGGTGGGAGCAGTCAGCTACTTGATTGATCTCTGTGTGATCAGAAGCGGGGCTAATTAATCAGCGTTCCCAATTTGTTGAGCACCAAGTCCTTGTTATGTGTTCTCTGATTGCCGCTGTTGTTTGTTTCTCCTCGTCTGTTTCATCTCCATTTGAAAAGTTGATATCGTGTTGCAAAATAGAAGTGCCCTTTTTTTTTTTTTCTTAATACCTCAGCACCTAGTAGTAATGTGAAACATCACAGGGCTGTTCAAACACTGTGAAAAGAGTTGAGTGTTATGAACCACTAGCAAAGCATTTCAGTGAGATCAGAGTTACTTTCTGTTTAAGGTGTATTTAAGATAGAAGAACAAGTTTCCATTCTTTTAAGTCAGGCGTTAGAAGTTATCTAAAGTGAGGGACAAAGTTTTGCGCAGGTTTCCTCATGGCTGAGATATTGATTAGAAACTTGTAATAAACCAAGTGAAATTGATTCGATCGTTTTCCAAAGCTGAGAGACAAAACATAAATAACGTGTCACGATGTGGGTGAATTAAATTACCCATTTTAATGTTCTCCAGTGGGGGCAGAACAGATAATGAAATACATTTTCCATCCGTTCTGTGTAGTATTTTGCTAAAAGGAAGCAAGTCTTCACATGAGAGCACCGTACGCCTTCTTTGCGCTAAGAGCAGTGGGGGTAAATAACCCTGTGGTGATGTTTGACATTGGCCACGCCGCTGTGGCCGCTCACGTGTCTTCCTGAGGGAGGCGTGCACGGAATGAACTTTCGTGTAACTCACCATTGTACTCAATATCAAAAGAAATCTCGCTTTTGATATTTCATTGATTTAAACTGTAGTTAAATCCTGCAGGAGTGCAGGCAGATAATTTCATGTCTCTGTTCGATAGCTTAAGTAATGTTGCTTGAGATTCTGGCTCCAATCCTTCCCTCCTGCCTTCCCATGGTTGAAAGGGTAGGGTAGTGTGATGCGATTCCTTATTAGCAGAGGAAAGCTCTGTGTGATTTCTCATACTCCTGTAAAGTGCAGAAATGCAATCTGACGTTGCTTATAAAACGATCGTATGCATCGTCCATTTAACTGAGAATTGTAAAGGAATTTTTTGTCCCCGAGCTCAAGGTCACGGATCTCATGCCTTTTCAAGGAAAATCCTTGTCGTGGGCTGAAATCGTCTCCCACCTGCAGTCCCGCTCCTCGTTAGCTGATGGGAGGGATTTGCGGCATTGGCAATAAGTTGTGCTGCCTCCTGGCCGGCTGCCAGAGCCGGGCTGCTGCTGGAGGCGGCCGGTCGCTGCCTCCGCCTGCGCGGCACCGCGCTGCCAGCAGGAATGCGGTGCGGGGCTTCACGTCAAGGCAGGAGCGGCAGGCTGCCCTTGCCTCGCTGAAACAGTTGCGTGTCGGTGGTGTTGTAGTACGTGATGTCATGAGGGTGTTGGCTTTGAGGAATTTCACTACTGAGGAAGCAGTTTGATATGCAGGCAGTATTTTCAAGACCTTTGAATATGCTCCTGGTTTCTTTTTAGTTAGCTTGGAACGAGCGTACAGATGGATACGTGCACGCGTGCTTTTTTGGGTAAGGAATTAACATGCGGAATGTAGGCGCGATCTGAGTGGATACAATACCTGAAGGCAATGTCGAGTCAGTCTGGATTTTCGAACTCCGTGCCTCTCCCAGGATACCCCTTCTACCAGGTGCCATGCAGGTATAGCGTGTTTTAAGTTTGATCCTTTAATGCACTGACATATGGAGCTGAAGGATGCTGCTTGTGTTAGCAGGTTATTGTTTCCATTTGTTCGCAGGCTGAAAAAGAATAAGAAATCAATTAAGGTGATGAATAACAAAAATACGTTTTAAGTGCTTTGTGCCTGAATTTATGATTAGGTTTACATTAATTTAAAGCAATATTTTATTATTTTTAAACATACCGAACGTTTAGAGTTTTTCTGCCCGGGAGAATCAAGTTGTAACCTTGGAGATTTAGAAAGTGAATTATGTATTCTGATTTTTCAGTCGTTTGCTAGGAATTGGGTATCTACGTTGCTGAGAATAGGAAATTATACGTATTTCAAGAAAGTATGAATCACGTTAGGTGTTTTCATGCAGAATAGCATAAAGTGAGTAAACAGAAGTGCTTAACTGTCATTATGCTTTTAGGACAGCAGTTCACAAAAAAATATGCATTGTATGTGTAAAGGTGATAGATGGTTAATCATACAAGCTTCTCATTGCTTTGGTTTTGATTCAGCAGTCCTATTTTGTTAAAAATCCTTCCTTCTGAGAGTGCTGTCGAACAGTCTTGTAGAGAATGGGTTAGATTCTACCCGTGCAGTTACCTTTCCTGCTGTAGAAGGCTGTAATGTTGCATAATAATCAGTGGGAATGTGTTACAATACTTTTTTGGCTGAGGTGTCGGGTTTCTGGCACACCTTAATCAAGGAATGTGATCTCCCTTTATTGTGTCTAAATGTGAAGTCTCTGCCTCTCATACTGCAACAGTAACATAGAGAAAAATCTGAGTTGGAACAGGAGTTTTCTGCCATTACTCATCTTTCTGTAATGCATTTAAAGAGAAACAGAAGGGAATAAGTTAATAATTAACACGTTCATATCCAGAGACTGTACCTGGCAAATAATCTTGGTGAACTGTGGAATGTAAAGTGGCATGGATTAGTTTTGTAAGGCTGCAGTGATAGAGTTTTTGGGAATGGAAACAGTGGTAGCTCTGCATATTGTTCATGTAACCACTTTCCTATGTATCTCTTGAAATAAACTACCACTTACTTCCACATTTATCTCTCAGTAGCATTACCAGGTTGTCCGGTCAAAGGTACCAGTATAGTTTTATTGAAACTAGAGTTAGCCATTTAAGGTCAACCACAGTGGTTGTTTGTGGCAGTCTGGTTTTTTTTTTTTTTTTCCTTTTTTCCTTTTTTCTTTCTTTCTTTTTCCTTTTTTTTTTTTCCCCTTCTCTTCCCAAAAGTAGTCTGTTAGCTTCTCAGTGAAGCACTCAAAATGATTGGACCCTACCACCCAGCTCCTGGGGTTTCTCAGTTACCTTCTGGGCAGAATGAATGAAGGGCCTCGGAGTGCCTTCCAAGTCCTCACCTCTCTGTGAAAAGAGAGGAACTGAAGTTACTGAACTTCCAGCTCCCTGTTGTTTATTGGCGTTTGGAGTTTTTAATTCTCTTCTTCCTGTTTCTCCCTTGGTTTATAAATAGTTACTCTGCATTTCAGTGAAGCTTTGTTTAATAATTCTCAGATAATTTATGTGATATGCAGCTTAGATCATTAAATCCCGTTTTATAGATGTAGAGTTGTGTGAATATATTTATATTTCATTGCTAAGTCATTCTGACTCTGTTTTAGTTTAAAACTGATGTAAAACCAGATCCTTTACCTAGCATGCAGCCACGGATAACTTGACAGATCCAGCTGTGCACAACTTTTATTCCTGCGGTCATTTTAGAGCTCAACCTCATGTGCAGAACATTCCTACAGAAAAGTAATACGTGGCCATTTCCAACTGGGGTGAAATAAACTTTGCAGACATAGGGTTGAATTAGGATTTTTATTCCAAGCTAGTAACTAGTTAGGCTCCAGTGAGTGAAGTTTTTCCAATGAAATAAAAAAGCACTGAGACTACTGTTTATCATTAATGGCTTGTGATCTCTGTGGAGCAGGGAGGATTAGTATACATTATGCTAAGTTTGTATTTTGGCACATTAATCTAATATGGCTTGCATTTGGGATGACATCAAGTCAGCAGCTCCAAGTCTTGAATTTTGGAAAAGCTCTACCTTCAGAAAACTGCTTTTTGCATAGGCAAGCTTCCTGCCTTGGAAGTAACCAAGGAGCAGGCTGCCACACTGAGTCGCTTGGGGTGGCACTGTCCTTCACTTGCCTCTTACCTGGAGAATGCATCATTGAGCATCATTGGCTTGGTGACTATGTGCTTGAGCCATATTGCAACTCACTTCTGATACCCATGCAATGCAGAATTGGGAGTTCTTGGCAGCATTTCCATATTTGGAGAAGAAAATTGAAATAACAGCATTTATGTTGAGTTTGATAGTTAAGCTTCTTTCTTGGCGTGACATAAGGGATCTGATCTGGACGGTATAGGTAGAAAATACTCTGTGATTGAAAAACGCTTCCTGAAGTAATTTATAATCTTTGTTTTTTATATGATGGGTACTTAATGTAGAGATTCAAAGAATATATCACCATCTGTGATTTCTGTAGCTTAAGATAAGTAGCAGCAATTGTAAAGTCAGTACTGGTGGCTGAGCTTTAACTGGTTATCCACCATGTGCCAGTCAACACGCCAGCTCCCATCTCATGTCAGCTAGGAAGGTGTTGGCCAGGTAGTTTGCATTTTATGCAGTTGCTTGATGTTGTAATGCTGATTTTGTGTCATATTTCAGATAGGACAGAACTGAGCCTGTTCAAAAGATAGTCTTTGAAAATATGCTTATTGTATTTTGATTTTCATAAATCAAATAAATCAGTAGAGATTAAGAACAAAGTTTTTTCTGGCAGGAGTTGCAAGACTGCACTCATGTATTTTTTCCCAATTTTAACCTGGCATGACAGGAGGTCTTTTTTTGTAATAACCTTTGTTATTTCCCTTTGTTCTAAGCCATGGTTCTCCTTGTTGGTAGCCTTATGAGTTTGTCTTTAACAAAGAGAAAAGGAAGAGATCTAGTGTTTGAGCCACGTTTACCAAGAGCATCCACTGGGAAATTTTCACACTGTAGTCATCTTAGAAAATGGTTGCTATTTTCATATTTGCCTCAAAGAAAAACACATTCAAAAATATTCTGGAGTAGGAGAAAGTGTGTTTTGAGTAAGAGCTGCATAGCTTTCCTCATGCAGAGAAGTGAGATAACCCAAGCCCCAACCTAGTCTCAGCAGTAGGGCGGTTGCTAATGTTTGTGTGAGGTCACTGAAGCTGGGCTGGTGGGCTCTGATGCTCTTAATGAGGTTCTTCTTCAGGAAGAATCTTTCTGACGCGTATGTATAGAGGTCAAGATACCTTTGTTCTACATGGTGTGGAGAGTCCATGGTTTCCATTGTTTCATTCACACTAACGGTTTTTAGGGCTTATTACATTTGGCATAGTCCTTTGGCCTAACTGTATCGAAACCTTCTGCAGCCCTTTGTAATAACGCTGGAACTTCATCTTCGAGCAAAGGCAGTGGAAACCATATTCACAAGAACAGGTGTAGTTCAGATGGAGACATAGAGTCACATGCAATAATACTGAATAAATAAAGCAACTAGCTATCTGGGGGAAAGGGAAAACTTGGAATGCTGTGAATTGAAAATAAGTCACTTGCATCTGTGTGGTTGACTCAAAATGCAGTATTGCAGATCCCAGCTGGCTGTAGCAATATGGTAAATAAGCTGTTGTAGCTGAAACTAAGCAACAAACTGTGGTCACTTAAGTGGATTGGGAAAGAGTTGTTGCAGCCTGAAGCTGCTGCTTTTCTTTTGAGGAAGGAGCTGCTGTCCACTTTGAGTGTTGATACTGAATTAGCAACCATTCCTTCAACTTAAAAGAGAATATTTTTTTGCTGCTGTATTTTATGTGGACGTAATCAAGATGTATTCGTCTGTGTTGCAAAGTTCTTAGGAGAAAGCCATTGCTTTTAAGGAAACAAAGCAATTGCTGAGCTTCCTTTGCAGCGTGATCTGTCAAGTTTAGTGGAACTAAAATCTCTGAGAAATAATGAAGTCAGTGAAACGGCAATCAAGAATAAAGCAAAGAACGAAAATTACGTTAAAATATTTGCTTGCTTGGTAACGTTAACCAAACTCCTGGCT
Source organism: Numida meleagris (assembly GCF_002078875.1). Lineage (NCBI taxonomy): Eukaryota > Metazoa > Chordata > Aves > Galliformes > Numididae > Numida > Numida meleagris. Next base: position 11,792,498 of record NC_034414.1, on the reverse strand, counting down.
GACTATTGAATACCATTGTTCTGAATATTCAGAAGCATGCGTGTGTATGACTGGGATGTAAAGTTGCATTTTCTTGAAGTAACTCAATCAGTTGAGCAAAGCGTCCTGTGTATTTTGTTCGCTTTTTATTCAGAGTCATTCCCTTTCCCTGTAGGAGGAAGAAGAGAAAGGGGAAAGAAAAGCCATTGATGAAATATATTCAAGAATGTGGTATGCTAAATTCTAGCTGGCTTTAGAAGCTGTTTCCCCATAGAATTCGATTTTATATATGCCTACAGTTACAGAATCTTTCTTACTAGAGAGAGGGAGATGGGCATCTGCTGTTTAGATGGGTAAAAATTTCTTTTCGAGATGGGAAAGAACTGGTGAAGAAAGCTGGCGCTGCTCATGCTAGCAATCTCATTTCTGGCTAAAAAGGAATATACAGAATTCATATTTGAGAGAGAATGATCAAAATATGAAGGAGAAACTTTTATATATTTTATATGCTACAATATTTGAAATGTGGACAGGCTATTTTTATATTAAAATAGTTTAAATGTAATTTGGTTGCTTGGCAGGCAAATATAAAGATTGCTTTTGAATCGACTCAGACCAAAACAAGGAGAACTGTTTTTATTTTTTTTTTCCCCAAGGAGCCTCATGATTAGAATGTCAGCAGTTACTTGGCCTTGACAGAATAAACAACGCATTAAAAAGCTTCATGTAATAAAAAGTAACTCATTAAGCAAGATTGAACTTGAAAAAAGAGTTTTGTTTGCAGGGAATAAGCCTTAAGTACAGGCTGCTCTCTGAGAAGACAAAATAATAGGAAAACTGTTAAAGAAGCAGCCAATTGCAAGACCACTACCTCTAAATTCTGTTGAGGAGATCCAAGCACAAAACTGGGAGTGACAGATGTTGGTTAAGGTGCAGACTGCAGCTCCTTTAGGACTTTCCTCATGTGCTCTCTTTGTAAAGTAGTGCTGGGTGAGAACGCTTTTCTTACAGAATGTCTTTGCTATGGGAGGTCTCTTCTCTCTTGTTTATCTCATACTCCCTCCTTTTTACTCCCAATGTGTTGTATTCGCTTTTTCAATCTCCCTAAGGCTGCCAGATTTCAATGGGAAATGAAAAGCCTGAGTGCTGTGCAAGTGGTCGTTAGGTTGACGATCCAATGTGCCTGCGATGTGATCTGCAGGACAAACTTTGAAACTGCAAGGGTGTCTATGTTATACCAGTGTTAAACTGAGCGCTTGCAAGACTGTTTGCAGTGCTATGCTGCTGGTTTCACCTCTGCTGAGGAACACTGGATATTGCCTTCTTTAGGCATGCGTGTCACTTCTGGCTTGCTTAACACGCGTTACCTTCTGGTTCCTCAAGTCTCTTTCCACATTCCAGGCATGGCTCACGTTACACTTGGTGCTAAGGGCGCAATCAGATGAGTGCGGTGGCAGATGGCAACAATTCATCATAACTCATTCTGTCAGAAAAGAGGAACTCCAAGGAAAAATGTGAGCGTTATAATAATGCTGTCTTTTAGCCTCCTTGAAAGGAGGCAAAGGTAGAAACTGCATACGATGCAAAGTAATAGCTCTGATGTGAGCTACTTACTTTCCTAATTAATTCTTACTGAAACTTTGAATATTTCTTTGTGTTTATTTTGTCATATCTAGTATTTCAGGCTCTTGTGCACAGAAATGTAATTGCAGTTCTTGTTCTAATGACATTGATATTTGGCCAGCAGAACCAGTTGCAACAAGTTCTGTGTTACTTTTTCTTCTAGCAGCTATTTCCTAATATGTCCTTCATTATTTTTTCTTAAGAAAGTGTCTAGTGTACAGAAAACGTCCAGAGATTTTGATGTAGTCTTTTGTATTTTTGTTATCTATGGATTTCAGCGTGAAAAGGCACTTTGTTTATTTTTGAAAACTTTTGAAAATTGCTCTATGCATGTAAATGTATACTAACTAGTTGTCCTGAGTGATAATGGCTGTTCAGAATTCTGTTTGGTGCTACTTTCATTTGCCACTTCTGCCTCAGCAGTTGACTAATGTACTTACAGAACTGAATGAAAGAATTATTATAGTTCTTACTTCAGCAGCATGCTTCCCAGGAGTTAGGCTGTGAATGCTTCTCTTAGAGGTGAAACTTCCTGGATACCTCCTGCATCCCTTAAAACTCCTTGCAGGGATTTGTCTTCAGGTTGGCTTGGTATGTTAGGGGGTCCAGGTTATGCAGCAACTAAGGGCCATCCAATGGTGCTGGGATTTTATGCTTTTAATAGGTTGTTGTTGAACTCCACTGTCAAAACTAACTTTGAGCCTGCCGTAGACACTGATCCTTCCATTCTTTCCACTATAAATAAAGGAAACATTGGCTTGTAAAGGATAGGCCTTGAGAAGTCCTGGTTTGTGAAGTACTTGGTTGGTCATTAGTGAAATATAAACTGTAGAATTTGGTTAAAATTTGGTTTGGAGAAAAAAAGCTGGAGCAATGGTAGAAAATTTCTAAGGCATAAATTTGCAAGTTTCTTCTTTATGCAAAGTCAAGACTTCTTACTGAAGAAGAAATGAGGACGTTGCAGCAGCTTAAAAGTGTTGTTTCTAAAACAATTAACTATAGGAAAATTATAACCAACGTAGTGATTTGTGTTTAAATTTGAATGTGTCAGCTAAGATTTGAATTATAACAAATTGTTAAAATAGATAGTATCTATTCAAATAAAGTGTAGATTATATTAGGCTCACTTTCTATGCTGTTGTTTTGACCAGGGTATGATTTATGACATTGTGAATCCAGCTTCACGAGTTCTGCGATTCATTTGAAAGACACTTTCCTGCAGAAAATAATCACGAATTTGAGCACTTAATAAATGAGTACTTAGATATTCTCTCTTTAGATTATTTTTTTTTTTTGCAAAAAATAGACTACCACTTCCTTGTTTGCTGAGGAAAGCCATAGTAAATTAAAGACATTTATTTCAAATAGACGGTGAGTCCTGCTGACAGGCAGATGCCTCTGTACACCGAACAGAGGACTGCAATGCAGATAGTACTACTGATGCTGCTAACGTTTTTAAAATTTACATCAGGTTTTCAGCTCGCTTAGTGGTACTGTTTATTCATAACTTTAGGTAACATCTAAATGTTACTGAAGACACACTGCCACAGAGAAGAGGGCTGCAGTGACTGAGTGTATGTCCTCATGTGGGAGGCTGCCTGGGCAGCACGTAATTATGCTCCAAGTTGTTCTTGCTTCCCCAGCACATCTCTCAGGCACATTGACCTCAGGCAGAAAAGTGGAACCTTTTGTAAGAAGTTAAGATGCCATTTCCTGACATCTCTGTGCGTTGGTCCTCTTTCCTTGCAAATTCTCAGGTGTTTTACTATTATGTTTTGCTTACTGCATCATGTACTCCCCGTGTCTGTTGCTATCTCCTATTCCCTTTTACTCCCCAGATTCCGACTCTGCCCTCACTTTGCTGCCCCTTTCATTGCTGAAAACTCATCCCTGCCCTCTTGCTCTGCTGGGTGACTGTAGCTTCTCAGTGCTCTGTAGCATGTTTCCTCCCTATCCTGTCCTTATTCCCATGTAAGTAATCCATGTTTTACCCCTAGCTTTAACTACATCACTCTTCATAGAAAATCCGTTTCTTGGCTCTCCTGTTAAACTGCATCAAGTTCAAGCTTGTCTTACTTGCTTTAAGACGTGTCATTAGCTCTGTCCCTACTCCGGTTTCTTGCCAGGTTACTCCCTCTGTTTAAGTTTGTTCAAATGGGACTGTAGTAAAAATGATTCGTTTTACATACGTCTGCTATTTGCTAGGTAAGACTTCTAGACTTGAAAAATGCTGTGATTTACAGTACTTGTAGCTCTTTGTGCGTAAGAGTAATTATTTCATTTATTACTGTTCTGACAAGTTAATTGTCTTTTGTCTTTCTCAGCCAATTGTTTCTCCTGATTTCCTTTCCATCCTCCTGCCCTCTTACAGAGAGTTTCACTTCATTTTCCTACAGTCTGTCTGTTCCATTGCTTTGAAAGAAGCCTGAAGGAAAATAAAAGACAACGTAAGAGCATTGCTCGTAATTGCAGAGTCTTTTAATTGTGCCTCTGTTTTCTGTTGGCAAGATGCAAGGAAAGGTGGGTTCCAGGTGATGTCAGAGATCCAGAAACATTGTTCTCAAGAGTTTCTCCATTGTAAGTTCACGCTAATGAAAAGAACTTGTGTGTATGAGGATTAGAAAAATGAATGTATATTATCTTGCAGGACACCTGGATTTTAATTAGAGTGATTTTCAGGTGTGTCTGCTGGGCATCTCTCTGCTTTAACTGTGGCTGTTTTGAGCTGCTGTGGGATGTCTGAAGAGCAGTAACAAGTGCTGGTATTGCTTTTGGATGGGGAAAGATGCAGTCGAGTTTTTGTTCAGATTTTGACCACAGAACAGTACGCTTGGAAAGATTACAAGCAGGTTTATTTTCTCTCTTCATTGTGTTACTATAGGTGGATAAGGAATTTTGTAAAATGTTGAATATTCAATGTGTGGCCTGTCTCAATTTGTAATCCTAAAATCTTCATTCTCAGTTTAGAATTGCTCAAACTGATGAAGAACTGCACTGATCTGTTAATATCTACTAAGAGTTTTTTGTGTTCCTTCACTGACAGTATGATTTTTTTTTTAATGGATTTATTGCTGCTGTCTCTCAGGTCTGCCTTATTTCTGTGTGCTCAAAACAAGACAAATCTGCACTGGATTTGCTAATGTAAACTTTTCTATTGCTATGCACCAGAGTCCTTGATTTCACTCGGTTTTGCTTTTTTCTGTATTATTTTCTGCCCACTCTCTCCTGCTGGGTCATGATTTGCTGTATTTCAGATGCTAAAAGCTCCTGAAGACAAGCCCTTTCTTTTTAAGCACAAGCTGTTCTGAAAAAACTCATGTGCTGAAGTGTCATAATTTTCCAAGTTTTAAACTGAAATTTTCCTGACGACTAAGCTGTTGGGTGTTTGAAATCAGTAAGTTTGGGTAGTTTACTTAGAAAGCTTCTTGTGAACCACAACGCTATGTAGTTAATTTATATTAACATATATTAAAATATTCTTGGTATGGCCTCTTTCTAGATGGAACTTAAATTTAGGTGGAGTATGGTTTCTCAAACCTCACAAGCATAGTCCAGAAACTTTGTTGTTTATATTATGACTGTGAATTTTTAGAATTTAGAAGTGCTACAGGTATGTAGTTAGTTGTAGCTTTTATTCTTTTCTACATCAGTCCTGAATGGGCCAGGAACAGCAATAAATATTTGAAGCAATGCTGATGCCTGATTAGTTCTGTTAAGTGCTGCTATTTTTATTTTTTTTAACCGAAGAATTATAGTCCCTGTACACAAATCCATTCTCTGCTCTGCTATTTTTAAACTGTTGCCTCTTTACTCATTGCTGCTTCAGTTGTGCTTATCCACATGTTGTTTTTTTTTATTCCTGATGGTTTATTCAGCTTCTCGTTGCGTCACAGAGCTCATTAAGCCCAGCTTGAATGCTAGCCAGAACTCATCTGATGAAGTCAGCATTATTAGTCAAGTCTCCTGTCTTGGAAGTGGATATCTGTAAGTGTTAGGATGCATCTCAGATCCAAACCAAACGCATTTATAAAATTCATAGTATTTGAATTATTGGCAATTTATCCCAGCTGGAGTCAGCACGTATTGGGCAGGGCTTTGAGATTTCAACTTCAGAAATGCAACCTGGATGGTAAAAGAAAGCTTCCCCTTCAGGGCAGTGGAAAACAAAACTACTTTAGAAAAAGAAGCCCATAAACTTGCATGGCATTGATTATCCCATGTAAATCTTCAGAAATTAGATTTATGGAACATAAGAGTGGGTCTTATTACAATGTTGTTATACCGCTGTTCAGCCTTCCCTTTAAAAAAGAAAAAGGAAAAAACAATACCTGGGACTGCTTTATTAAGACGTGATGTTCTGAGTTCCGCACATGACAGTATGTGTCTTGGAAGCCAGAGCTGCGCAGCAGCCAGAGGTACTCAGTCCTAGGGCCAGTTTTGAGTTTAAAACATCATTGTCTGTTTGCAGTGACATCTGTTGCTTCCTTTCTGCTATAGATGTATTCTGGATTCAAAGTTGCCATGGTAGGGCTCAGGTTCATCATTTGCACATACTGCTGTCCTCTTTTATGAGAAATTCTTATCTGCAGAATCTGAGGAAATTTTCTTTGATGACTATAGGGCAAAAAGAGAAAGAGGAAATGCCTTTAGGACCTGGGTGACTTTTCAGTTCCTGTGACAGATATCTGTAAAGGTGCTGCTTGGCCTTGCATTAATATTTTCACAAAACATCCCTTGGTCAGATGTTATTGGTAAATGTTGTTGTTTGCCTAAAGGAAGTATCCTTTCATGAAAATTTACTGCCAAATGGTGAGAGTAGAAGCAATAACAAAAGTGGTGTCTAAAGATGAAATGAATATTGTTTCCTTGCATTCTGAACACCTCTGCCATCATTCTTCCCATCTAACTTGTTCGTTTGTTTCTGTTCTTATGATTTAATAATTGGTTTTTTATTTGTTTTTTAACCGAGTCTTATTTTTATTGCACGTTACATACTTTCATATGTGCTGTACAATATAAAAGTGTGATTCACTGCCCACAAGAATCTCTAAGTTAGGCTGTCAGTATACAAATATACATGGAAATTTAATCTGACAGAAAATGTCTGTGCGATCACGGGGCGGTCACAAGGAGCTCCCTTGAGGATTTCTTTTTTACCTTTGATTAGTAAAGAGCAAAGGATTTTTAACTATAGTTGTGAATGTATAGCCAAAAGTACTTCTATGTGTGAATGAGGGCAATGGAGGGTACGTCTGAATGCACTTTGGAGGCAAATAATTCTGTGGTGTAAGTAGCGCAGAACTCCTTCTGTAAATGTGAGATGTGCTAAGTGTAGAGCACGGCTTACAAATGTAGCGTTTTTCTGTTTGCTATATTTGAAGAAATGGTTATAATTTTAACTTGGAACTTACTTTCCCTAAAATTAGAACACGTGCTGAAAATTTTCACCCCTTTAAATCTAATATTTATATTTTGCCCCTAATGTGCTACTTGCCTTGTATAACATGTACTGGTGTTTGTGAATTTGGACGTTCTTTTAAGATCTTTCAGGAAAAGCAGATAATGCTTGAAAAAACCACCATTCCCCTTGGGCTAGAAGTCGGAAGTCTGGTTGATATTAATTTTACTGGTATCTGGAAGCTATTGTTTCTGAGACGCTGCTCCTTTCTACTAGAAAAACTAGTGTTTATCGTCATGAAACACAAGGAATTAAATCTTCTGTGCATAGCACAAATTGCAGCATTTTCAGAATGTGATGAACTGCCAAACACAAGGGCTTTATAATTCAACAAATAAAATCAGAATCACTTACTGGCTAATTTTTTTTAGTTTAATGTTATGAATCCATATTGATAATTGATACTGGCTTCTATCACTTTGTAATTTTATCAAAAACTTTAAAATACAAAGGCTCTGATGTAAAAGTGATGCAGAACACAAATATAATTAGCTATTGCTAATAGATGAGCTCTGTTTCCTGCAAGAGAGGAAGGCCAAAGATTGCAGTAAGAGAATCATTCTTCATATCCTGTTTATGTTTTATGTAGATAGTATATGATTAAAGTAGAGGTGTAGGTACTGAAGATAGCCAGCAAAGCATTTAGAATGATTTAAGCTAATAAGTCGTTGGCAGCATGCAAGCTTACTCCTCCATTTCAGATGTGACTTTCAGGAATGCTTCATTTTCAGTTAGTTAAAGGTATGGTAAATCTTAGTGGAGCTGAGATCACTGTTTTCTCACCTGGTTTGGCACGCTGGTTAAGCCTTAAATCGGTTTAAATTTTAGTACCAACAAGAAAACACGACTGTGAAATGTAAGCATGTATATGCACATCTTGTTACTTTTATACCATTCTGAAGACTGCAGATAACTCTAAAACTGCTATCACAATGAGAATTTTTCAACTTGAATTCCAGTCATTTTGTATTGTGCTGCACTTCATCAGTCTTACCTGTTGCTGAAGTGAAATCTGCTACCTTTGGATTAGTTGTTGCATAACACCAATAGCTTGTGCATCCATGTATTTCTTCCTGATAATCCCAGCCATGAGTGATCAGCTCTTAGACAAATAGCAAATTCTGGTGCTTTGTTGAAAGGCTTGGATTTCTCAAGTGATTCTGAGAACTTGTATCACTAGACGCTTTTGTGATAAGGATTGATTACATTACCATATCGAATAAACCTGTTTTGAAGCACTATTTTTTCTGTTGATTTACTATCTTTACCAAGCGTGTCTGGATTCAAGATCGTGATTTAAATAATTCCATTAGTACTCCAGAGTCATTTGTCCCTTTGAGGAAATTTCATTTTAAGTCAATACTGGTGATAAATGCTCTACAACTTTTGGTCATTAACTTCTATAGCATGATGATCTAAACAAAGTAAATACAGGTTATTAATGCCACAGATTTTTTGTTTACTTGTGGATTTTATTTTTTAAATTAATATACTCAGCAAAACTTTTTGTATGTGTGCTGGTTCTTTCTGTAGAAGCTGCAAAATTGCATGAATAAGCTTGGATCATGACTTGGCTTTGTTAAATGTGCACTGCAGAAAGGCAGAGGCTCAGTATTCTTTGGTCAAGATTTGAAACAATATGAAGAAATAAAGGCCTTTCACTCCTGCCACTTCATGCCCTTGCAGGAGTAAGTAATTAAACACTAACACTACATGGAAGGACATTTTTTTAGGAAAAAAAAAAAGAACACTTGTGTTTTCTGAGAGTAGTCAAGTCGACTTTGTCCTTTGCTGTATTGAGTACCTTAATGAATCCTGGATGGTGACAGAAATGATGCCCTTGATAAGAAATTTCAGGTGAGTAGGAATACAATTAATAGAAATTAAATACTGGGACAAGAAGGATTTTTTTCATTTTTAAGTACTTTATCTAGCACTGTGTACTGTTCTTTTTTTCTGTCTGTGTTCTTCTTTTAATGATTTAGCAGTGGTTTAGATCTCTTCCTGCCGAGAATTCTTGGGGGTGCTATCTCTGTGCTGACTTGAGGCTTTTGAAATACTTCCGTATTGCTTTCAGTAATTTTGGTCAGGCTCGATAAGTATTTGTGGTGTCAGGGAAACCGTACGCTTAGTTCAGATTTTAGTTCCTCAAACACTCAGTTTCTCTCACAAAATTTTAAGTTCTCTGTCATCTTTTTTAATTTAAAGAGACCACCAATTGTTTTCATCATTCTCTGTGTAATACGGCCTGTTCATCAATACCGATCTCTTACTGGTCAATAAATACTTACTCTTTCTCTCTGTGTTGAAAGTGTAGTTTTGTTCTCCTCATTAAACTTGAAATATTTCAGTATTAATGATTTCCAAGTGTCCTCCTTCAATATTTGTTCTGGAACTTTTCCACAAGAAGATTTTTCCAGATTGAATTTAGATGTCCTACTCAGGTCACCCTGTAATATCAGAATAAGTAACTTTTCTTTATTCCTCTGCACATTTATTCTGTTGCTTTGCTTTGCTTTGCAGCTCATCACATTGGCTGTAGTCTGCGCTCAAAATTTTCTTCTAAGTTTCATGTCTTGGAAAATTTGACTTCTTTCTCATTCATTGTTTCTTACTCTTCTGTGAGCTTTTTAAAATTACACTTGTTCAAGCAAGGGAGTAAAGCTGTTGTATTCACAGATACTAATTGTTGGTTAGGATAGAGCATGTAAAGTGGATGAATGTTAGAAGAGGAGTAATCTCTCCTTTGCTCTGTGATCTCACCCCATGTTCCAAATGTGCTACAACTAGTGGCAAATGATGAGATTGTTGAGCTGTATCCATTTGCCAACTTGTTAGAGAAAAACGTTTTTATGTGGTCACACTAAATACCTCCTGTAATTTGCTTATTGTAGTAGCATGGAGAAGAATTAGCACCAAGTGTTCCTCTCTTTGTTCCCTTGTATGTTTTTATCAGGGAACCTAAAAATATTTTCTATCCTCCAGGTTTGTTTAAGAATTTGCATGGTCTAAAACGTGATTTCTTTCTCTTCAAAACAATATGTAGAGTACTATCAAACAAACAAAAAACCCAGCAACCACCAACCTGCAAAAAAAAACCCAAACAAACAAAACAAACAAACAAACAAAACCAAAACCCCGAACCAAAACCCAATCACTTAAAAGAGTATTATGTTTATTTTTCCCCAAGACTGAAGTCTTGCATGCTGTTGGGAGCGACTGGAAAAGAGCATGATGTTTGAGGGAAAAATATCGTTTTTGAAGTCTTAAATTGGTATTTCTACTTTTTTAACGAGTCGAATTTTGCTTCACTTGAAGTGTCAGCAGAATGAATGGCAGTAATTAAAATTTCCATTGTCTTCTGTAGACCAGCAAGAGGGGCTTGTTGTTGCCATGGGGACAGCTGAGTGGCAGCTTCCAAGTGAGTAATTGCTGCTGAGAGCTCTGGCATGAACATGTGCAACCTTTCAGAGAGAGTTTCAGGACAAAATGAAATTTATTTACAGGGCTTTCAAAACATCTTTCTTTAATCTGATCGTTTTGTATAAGTACTGTCTAGATGATTTTGTTTCATGCGGTTCTTCTAATAACTATATGAAATATCATGTCTAGTTGCTTTTTCTTGGCCTGCTTTGATCTAAGGGACACAAATTCCTTGCAAGTGTCACCTGACATACGCGGTCAGAACGTTCAGCGCCCTACAGGCCCCTATATTGAATTTTTCTCTAGTGCTCTTTCATTCTGGGGCATGGGTACGTATGCGTTTTATCCAAGGCGCATGTTCTATGTCTGCCTGCACGGTCTGTATGTACAACATTGCATTTACTGTATTCGAGAATTTGAAATTTGTTTCAGCTAGTAGGTTTTAATGGATCATTTGTGAAGACAGTAGCACTGGAGTATAAATACTTGATTACATGTAGGAGAGTTCTGTAAATTAATTTTTTTAGGATTCTGCTAGAAAAGTTTCCTTAGGGTTACACTTGCTTTACAAAACCCACAAATCCCATTTCTGAGTAGTGGAAGATAACGCATTTACTGAGTGAAGTTGTGTATTCTTGATTTTGCAGTCTCCATAAGCATTTTTACCCCTATTGGTCCATGATTTTAAGAATGACAAGGGAAGTAAAATTTAAAAGTTATAAGGATGCATGTAAACTGTGCTTTGCATTAGGTGGTGCTGCTCTAACCATTGTGTTGGTCTCAGCTTACCGTATACAATGGTAACCCACCTACATGCATTCGCATTGTCATCTACTTGACTTCAAATCTGAATTATTTTCTCATGTTACGGGAGTTGTTTCAGGAAAAATATTCTAAATCTAGCTTTTGTTTCAAATGTATATAATGTAGCGACATCAGTTTAGTTCAAAATCCCTTGAAATAAGAATTTCAGATGATCAGTACAGTGCATTAACCTGTCTCCCTGGCTTTGTGGTCTTCTGAACACTGGTAAATACAAATTAGTTCATAGGATCTTCTGGTATATTGGTAGCTTACCAATAGTAAGATGAATTGAAGGTCTCCTCTGGATTTTAACTCATTTGCTCTGTCTTTGTAGTGCTTCTCGGATTCATTTGTTGTGACATATTTATTCTGAAAGGCACTGTAATTAATTACGTAACATTATAATCAAAACCTACATGATTTTCCTGAATATGAAAAAGATTGTGAACTTGCAGAATTTTAATCTTCAGAAAGTCTGCATACCTCCTAATAACAAAAGGAGGGATGCTGTTTTGGTGGCCATTGTTCCTAGTGCTGCAAATGCTGAGAAATCTGAGGGGTCCTGCTGGAAGCATTCATAAATGAAGCTTTACTTTTAACCAGTTTTTATATTGTAGTAGGTAAGTGATATCTCATTTTTTTCATGCTTCATTTTTACTGATCTGTTTCTCTCTTAAGTAACCGAAATAGAATCAGCAGTGTAATTTAGACTTTCAAATGCTACTCCTGATAGGTCTCAGCTCTGCAAAGGCCGTCATAGCACTGGGTTGGAAAAGTAGCTGTTCCTTCGAACTTGTGGCTTTTGTCAGTGTAAATTTTTGCCCTTCCTAATGAAGGTAACATGCTTGCTGTCTAATCATTTGAACTTTTTGGTGTTTGTTTTTGTTTTAGAAGCTGCTTAGTACACGTGCTTTATTTTCTTCCTAGCAGACTTCCTCTTGTATGATAGACGTAGTGCCTGTTAGAAGTCATTTGCATTAAGTGAGTTTTTAACGTGATGAGTAACTGAAATAATATGTGATATACTGGTTCAGAAAAGATAATGGCTGATTCTGGTTGTCTTTTCTTGGATGCAGTGAAGAAGAAAATGTATAAGAAGTTTGTTATTGAAACATAAGTGGAAAGAAAGGTTTCAAAGCAAAGTTCCTTTTAATATGGTGAATGTACGTAGTATGAGGCACACCTGTTTTGTGATCCAGTCCGCAAGTGATGTGATCTTTGTCAGGTAAAATAACCCTATTTTCCATTGCATAGCGCTAATGAGGGCCTGTGGCCCCACGTCTTTACTTAGTCCTTGATAGGAAATCTGCTTCTTGCCAGTTGCAGTGCCTATAAAATACACAACGGACAAAAGCATTTGCAATTCAAGATAAGCTCGGATCTTACAAGTTCCACCACATTGTAGTAATTCTTAATTTACAATGAGGCAGAGTTATCTTCAGGTGTTTGAGGACGGTTAAGTAACTTTTATGGGTTCAGCTATAATACATTTTATTTATGCTTTTTAGAAGTATTAGCTGTTAAAGTTTGTTGTTCATAGAAATTTCCCAGTAGAAATTCTGAGATGCTGTATTACTGTATTATAGTCTTTTCTCTTTGGTCATTATGACCTTTTTAGTAAAAGGAAAGTCTGAGAGAAGGAAAACAGCCCATTATCTAGAAATGGTATTTCTGGCACAGAGGAAGAAAACAGGCCAGGGAAGGAAAACTGCTAGAGCAACATGGTTCTGTAACTTAAGGGAGCGCATTCTGTTCTGTATATGTTCTGATGCCAGCCTGTTGCAGATGCCCGATGGTTTCCTGTGAATGAAGACTGATGGTGGAAAATATTCTTAAGAAAGGTTACGAAAGATGCATCTTGACCTTCACCTCATTTTCTGAAGATAAAATAAATCTGTGCAGCCTGTCTGCTCCTAGATCGGGATTTCTGTAGTGATCACAATGGTGTGTCAGACTGGTTGAACTAAAAGCAGTGCAAAGGGAAGATCCTGCTTGGAGGTGAATAGTTCTTGGAGAATGGGGTGAGAGAGCCTGGAGCAGAATGTGTGCAGCATTGTTGCGATATTTGCAGATAAGAATGTCTCATTTATAAAATAATACTGCAAATGAGGGCTCTCAGGAAATTGAAGGCGAAAAGTTTTTAAAAGTCTGTTGGATTATGGAGATTGCAATAGAAGCGGTGTTGTGAACACTAAATTGAGAATCCCATTTTAATTATTTCCTGCTAATTGGTACCACTGAGACTTAATTTGCAGAAAAAACTGCTGCTGCTATTGTTCCACATTCAGAGTTCTGAATATCTTCCTTTTAGAAAGTCTGTTCCATTTGGATTCTTATAGGTCAGTTAATTTTTGATTCTTGAATTTATAATAGTGTTCTTGATTGTGAAAGTTGTGTAATTATATGCATATGTGAATATAATGGTAATAAAATGATTATAATGCAGTTATAGTATTAGTTGTTGTGTGAAGAAGAGGACAGGATATTTCCTCTGTGAGCTGGAACAACCTGTACTTTGAGCCCCAGGGAATAAGAGAACATCTTACTTGTAGAGGATTAGGACGCAAGGACGATCCCTGTAGTGCTTAAAGAACTGTTTTATTTGCTGGAATTTGGTTGCCTGTGGTTTACCTCAGGGAAAGCCCTGTGACTTGTGCCGTGTGCGTTGCAAGGCTACTTTCATATTGAAGGATGTGCACCTTCCTGCTAGTCCAGTCTGCCCATTATTTTGACAGAGAGGAAGTTTAATGATGAACAGAAGCAAAATGTGGGGCCTCCACTTTATCAAAAAGCTCCACAAGAGCTACATGGGTGCTAGAGCCGTGTAATGCTGTAATTATCTTTTATCTTAGGGACTAAGGTAGTCTGTGTTCTGTAAGAGCTTATAAATACTTACGCGATAGTAGTGATAATGTGTATTTCAGATATTTTCAGTGCCCTTTTTATCAATTCTCACCAAATAATGGACATAGCAATCCTACAGGTGTGTAGTGGAGTCAAATTGTGTAAATTATGAATGCAAGTATTAATTAAAGAAGTCCTTGAGTGTTTTCCTCTCCTGTTGGGAAGCAGTTTGAAAATTGACTTCCTGTATCTTTGATACATGCCACTTAGCATTAGATGGAGGTTCCTTGCTTCCAAAAATAGTTGGTGCTGCATATCATGTCTGTGGATCCTACTCCCTGCTTAAGAATCTGCTCTGAGCTTTAGCAGGAAATATCCTTAAAATGGGACTGAGATTCTTACATCTGGGATTTTGTGGATAGGATAAGATCATCTGACTGAAACGGAGCACCCCTCTTTTTTTCTTCCTTCAGGTAAGGTTCCAGAGAGGGCTGTTAAGAAACATACCGTGATTCTTGGTCCTGCTGCAAGGTTATTTTTGCTTTCCTCCAATGACCGTTCTCTGTGAAGTGTAGGGAGCCGGCCTCACAATTGGCAGCAGTGTAGTGGGCTGCTCTCTGCTGCGCGGAGGCTCGGGCAGTGCAGCACTGCTTGGGGTGCTCTGTCTGCGGGGGAAGCTGGGGATCCCTCAGCTGCAGGAAGTACTCCAAGTTGGCTACTGATGATGGCTAATAGTGAAATATTTATATCTAAGTCATGGGAAACCGGTTTCAGTAAAACAGCTCTTTGGAATATCTGCTAAGAGGAAGTTCTCTTTAGTTTCTAATGCGAGTGGGAGTGTGCATTGGAATCTGGATGGGGGAGGGTGGATCCCTTTCAGTTCCATCTCAGAAGGTGAGATCGTAAAACTTTTTTTCTCTTTCTTATTTCTCTTGCCCTTTGTTGTAGGGCATGCTAACTAGTCAGAAAAGGTACTCTTAGAACCTCAATCAGTTATATTGCTTGTGTTTTTTATTTTCATCTTATTTACAAGATATTTAGAGCTGCTAGTTTCTGTCTCTGAAGCATGGTTAAATATTTTCAAGTCAGAACTCCAGCAGTAGGGATTTTTCCTTGGTAATTCCCAACTGTCATTTTCTAACGTGTCAACAAAATAGCTTTAATGTCTATTTTCTAGTTCTCATACAGATAAAATTTGCAGTCATGTCAGTATCAATATCTGAAGGTGGAAACATAGAAAGGTATGTAGGACCAGACAGCTCAAGGTGCCAAAAACTTTGTGGCGCTTTTTCTTCATGTCCTAGGAATGCAGCTACTTACTCTCTCCTCTGTTAATGTCAAAGGAATGTAATATATGCACACGGTATTTGCAGAATTTGTGAGCTGTCTGAAAATAATTCAGTTCAGAAATATTGATACTTAAAGTAATGACATAAAAATTTAACATGCAAGTCTCAGAATGTTGAGTGTAAAACAGAGGTGTTGTCTGCATCATATGAGATGAAAACAATTGGTTATCTTATTTTTCCTAGAGATAAATTCTTGTTATTCAGAAGCAGGGCGTTCTCCCTGCTCTAATTGCAATTTGACATTAGTTCGTATTAGAATGTATTTGTATCTTTACAATGCTGTACTTTGAGTTGAATGAATATTGCCACTCATCCCTTTCGGAGTTTAATTTACTGTATTAACGTGACTAATTTAGTTTCTTAGATTGTTTTCAAAGCAGCTGACTGCTGTAATGTGACAGTACATGATACCACAAAAGCAAACACATTATGAAGCATCTTGGACTGAACTTGATGTTTTGGTGCAGTTAATTATGAGCCAGTCCTGCATGAAGTAAGGTTGGACTGGATGATCTTTTCCAACCTTGGTGATTGTATGATTCTGTAATTATAAGTAAAGCACTAGTGACTAGCAAGTAAGTAGTTGAGCAGAAAGATTTTTATTAAGTAGTGCTAGAAAGCTAAGTGTAGTGATATTAGCTTTGGAGACTTACATGCAGAGCTGCAAGTTTTTAGATGGCATTCTTGCTTGAGTTTTGTAAAACTGCTCTGGCAATTTAATCTTGTCAAATAACTTTGCTAAATTTGATTTCTGGTTATCTCAGTGCATTAGGCTTTATTACATTTCTACAGGATTGTATCCTGTTGTATGCGGTTTTACCTCACAGCTGTGAAGAACACCAGTAAAAAAGGCAGCCTTCTTTCCACAACCATATGCCTGGTACTTGAAGTGGAAAAAAATAATAGATGCAGCCAAAATGTTGTCTTTGGAATAAAGAAGATTTTGTGTTAGATACAAACATTATAAAAGTAGGCTTCCATGCGGATTTTCTGTCAATCCCTGAGCAATTTAACTTGGAAGTCAGCAACGTGACTTGCCCAACTTGATTCAGAAATTCCAGGCTATCCTTTAGTCTGTGGTTTGATGGAATTTTTTGGGAAGACCAGGGTAGTCCTTTCTGCTCTTGAAAGCAATGAATGATATTGCTTTTATGTACTGCACCCGGAAAGCTGCAAATGAGCGTAAGACTCTAAGTGGTAGGCTCCTGTCTGTCTTTTCAGGGTCTTAAATGTTAATGAAACAGTGAATTTTCAAAAATAGGATTACTCAGCAAGGTCACACAAGAAATCTACTTCAGAGCTAAGATCTGAATCCCAGTCTTCCAAATCTCAATATAGTAGTGCCAAAGCCATTAACTTCTTTTATCTGTTACTGATACAGAAAAATTTACTGCACTGAAGATCCTACAAATATAGCCACGTATTTCTCTTTTCTTGTGGGAAAACTGCGTATCTGTGTAGAGCATGTTCCTAAGTCGTGGTCCAGTGGCTGAAATAGCTGCAATGTCATCACTCAGTGAATTCAAATTGCTTCAACTTTGTAATGGAAAATAGATGAATTTAACCTTTAAGCAGAATCATTCTGTGAGTTAATGATGACTTATTCTGCCAAAAAAAATAGTCACTCTGAAGTGTTATTACTCTTTCCTGTGCTACTTATAGATTGATATTCATTTTTTTAAGTACTATTACCCAAGTGCCTTAAAGTGAAAAGCAAAGAAACTTAATTTATGTCTTAGGAAGTTTAAGCTAAATTTTTTTAATACAGTGTGGCACACCTTCCAAGAAGGTGGAAATGAATCATAGCTGTGGTTTCCATGGCAGTAATGTCCAATGTAGTTTCGAAGAGGAGGGGAAGATCCCAAGGGTTATTGAGAAAATCATTGCAATGTTATTGTCTGGTGGAGCTCTAATTGTATGAACATATAAAGTATGCAGTGAAACCTCCTTTGAAAATAATTGAAGTGCTAAATTATGCACCTAAGTTTAAGCAATTTTTTTAAAATGTGTGTTTCCTATCATTAGAATATGACTGAAACACTGAAAATTTGAAGAGGTACTTTGCCACTTGATCAGATTGATGTGCATGTAATGTTCGTATATAATATTCATCATACTGCTTTTTTTTTTTCCTGTTTTAAAACTCAGCATTAAACAAAACTGTTTTTACTACAGTGCTGATCTGACCTGACCTGGGGCGTGCAGCTCTGCTCACTCAAGCTTTGGAGCACTTCATTTTTAATCTCCCTTTTTAAGGGGAGAAAAAAATCTTTTAAATTTCCCAAGTAGTGAAGGATTATTTAATCAAGGATTACTAAGTTTTCTGCAAGTGCAAGATGCACAGTTTTCTAAATCATTCGGTCATTGTATGTGGTGTTAAATGATTACCTAAAGAACAAACATTTCACGTCGAGTTACTTCACCTACCTAGCTGCCAAGTTTCAGTCACATGCTTGATAGAGGCTTACTTGGCATTGAAAGGAGTTAATACAGGATCCAAAAAAGTTTATGGAATTTCTTTCAATCTCTAACCCTGCCCAGCACTCCCCATCCTCCCCAGGCCCTGGCAGCAAGGTGAGAGTTTGCTCGCTGCCTGATCCTGTCTCCTCAGCCTTGCTCATGCCTGCGTGTTTTCTGGGCAGAGGAGAGACAGCAACTGACCAAACAGAGCCTGTGGGGGGAATGAGCGGGGACATGCTCTGCCCGGTGGCTGAAAACAGCACTGGGCGATGGGGATCTGAGTGCCGAGAGCAAGAAGCTGGCCTTCTGTGAGCACTGGCTGGTCCTTGTAATATGAAGGTGAGAAACGTTTCCCTTCTCACCGATGTAAATACTGTAGATCTCTTGGCTGCAGTCTTATTCCAGGGCACATTTATCTGATAGTCAGCCACACCAGCTCTACTGTGGAGGCCCTGGCGATAAAGCAGCTGCTGTTGTACTCTTGGAGGCATTATCAGCATCCGCGCCGCGCTGATGGCAGTGGAGCACTCGTGTGGGTTCAGCACAGTGGAGCTACAGGACGAGAACCAGACAAGCGACTGTGACTTGCTACTCAAGTGGTGCCAGAGGAATGCAGCTGATAGTCCACTATATATAGCGGTATGCTAAGGGCTGTTGGGTTTTGCTGCGGTCTTGCTCCTGGAACTGAAGTTAAGGAGCCTGATTTCATCTTCTTTGCCAATTTTTATTTTGGCTGTTATATTTACCTGTTGATATCCAGGCTTGTTGTGAAAGGTGGTGGTTCCTTCATCCCTCCAGTTACTTTGATAAATAATAGCACTCTTCATGTGTTTGAGGAAGAAGTTTTCATCTTTCCCAGTGGGACAATGTGGTTTCATGCAATCTAATTCAGAGCTGATCTTAAAGATGCGTGTTGTCCCCAGATGACATTGCTGCCAACAAGGCATATCAATGTTTGTTGCTATAAAAGAAACCTCCTTAGTATTCCATACAAAACCAACAAAGTAGTTTTATAAATGTTTGCTAGCTAAAGCTGTGTTTGAGACTGAAATAGCAAAAATGTTCCTTTATACATTCCTTGTGCTGTTCTTCTTAGCCAGTAGCTCTTTGTATTGGCATCACCTTTGTTTTCTTTCTGAGCTGGATGTTGGGTACCATTAGTGTGTCTACTTTGAAGCATTAATACAGTTTAAATATTTCTTCCATCACTGCATTGTTTTCAGTACCACTATCTTCTTTCTATTTTATTTTAATGTCTTATTCTCGAAATGCAAAGCGAGTGTTGGTTGAAGAAATTAAGCACCATGCATGATTATAAGAGAGCTTTTGTAAATTTGGTTATGTTTGGTTCTCCTAGCTAGACATTCAGTACACTAAACTCAGCACCAATAATAATGAAACTTGTTATTAATTGTTAGAGATTATATTTTGACTGGACGTGCTTTGATTACCTTACAGTGGGTTTGGGGGTTAGGGAAGAAATACTGGATGTCCAAAAATAATTCATTCTCTCTTTGGATTTATTCCATTGATTTGCGTTTAGTAAAGACAGTTCTGGCATTACACGCAGCAAAATCGTTCATTTTCGGAACAATTTCCTTGGGTTTCTGCATTGAATAAAGTAATGAGTATTAAAAATAGATAAGTTGTACAGAGTTCAGAACTGTTTAGTATGTTGTTAAGATTCCTGTTGGTTTGATTGTATAAAACTTGTCTAGTACTACTAGGTATGTTGTAGCATATTTCCCATTGTGCAGAGAATGCTTTAAATGAATTCCACGGCAGTATTTCTGTGGTTGCTTGGAAATGTCTCAGGAGCTTCTATTCTTACCTGCCTGGGAGCCCCTGAGGACTTAGACATCTCTGTAAAAGGATGGGTTTTCTCTGGGTTATTTATTTGATTTGGTTTTACAGAAGTCTGCAGCAACTGATACATCTATAAATCCTTTTATATGCTGAATGGTTTTTTGTTGAATTAAGAATGTATTTCTGGATAACTTTATCAACTGTTTAATCTAGAAAGAGAATATTCCACATTTACAGCTCTAATTCCCAAAATATTAATCTGGGATTAGTTTTAGGCTCTGAATCATAATGCATCTCTCACTACATTGAGGGGACATGTTTCCACCATAAGGTTACCCAAACATTTGGATAAATGACAGCTTAGTAATGTTTTATCAGCTTTATAGCTGTGGCCTCAAAATCATGCTCTGTGAAGTCTGAAAGACTGTGATTAATACATAGAACCTTGTAATACTGTATTGGTTGTCTGCAGTTTCTTTTTCTTTTTGTAAAGTGACATTAGTCTTTGATAGTGCAAATAATCCCTTTGGGTAATGTCTGAAGTTGTGTTGAAGGGCACTAGCAGCTATAATGTTTTCTTCTTTTCTGGCTGTGGGATTCCCGATCCCCCTCTCTGTTTGGTGCAGAGAGCGGCTCTGCTGCAGGGCCGTGTCTTGTGGGCATAAAGAGAGGGTAGTGGTGGTTCCACAGAGCAAGGCCCTCAGCTCAGCCAGTGGACCTTCTGTTGACTTGGGTTGTGGAGCATCAGTTCAGCTCTGAGTTAGTATGGGATTGTGTATAATGTACAGTAGGGGACCAATAAACTCGTGCTGATGTAATGGCTTTCCTGTGTCAAGGCATTTCAGCGCTGGACCTCTTTGGAAAGGGAAATAAACAATGTCTGTGTAACTCAAAGCTGTGAAGAGCTTGTCTGATAGAGTTTGTTAATTTGTACTTCTTTCTGGAGGCGAGCAGTTCTGATGTTACTAGCCTTCTCTCAAGCAAAGCTTAATGTTTCGTGCTCTTCAGCAGTATTGTAGTTGCTTTTATACTAAAAATTTGATAGGGAAAAAGGGAAAAACAGTTTCTCTTACAAATGCATTTACTTTTGAGGAAGGTGCGTCATATTTTATCCAATGATGAGATGCACAAGAGTGGGGAGGGAGGAACTCCCTTTAAATAGTAGAGAGTTCTACAAACCAAAGGAAACAACGTCATTGTTGTCTGTTTTTTTTTTCCTTCAGTTTTTGACTTGAGCTATTCTTAGACTATGCATAGAGTGTTTGAAGTGTTTCAGAATTAACCACAAGATCTCCTGGAACAGCTTGGTGCCAGTGGAGGCCCCCTTAGGAGTGTATGTGCCGGTGAACACGAACAGCCAACCCACAAGAATAGGTGTGTGCTGTGGGAATCATGGTTTCTTCC
Organism: Numida meleagris; assembly: GCF_002078875.1. Taxonomy (NCBI): domain Eukaryota; kingdom Metazoa; phylum Chordata; class Aves; order Galliformes; family Numididae; genus Numida; species Numida meleagris. The sequence continues at coordinate 11,771,348 of NC_034414.1, read as the reverse complement.
TGCTAAACTGTCCTTTAGGGAATGGAATGCTAATATCTTTGTTTATTCTTCAGCCTGATGTCTGAAGGAGATGGAGTTGGTAGTATTGCACTTAGCGCCTCAAGAAGATGGGGTGGAGATGAAGGGGAGTAGTGAGACAGAGCCATGAGCACTATGAAACTTAACTGCAGGAAATGCTTGGGTTGAAACATAGGCTAGGTAGAAAGCACACAGCCACAGCCGCTTCTTTTGTGGAATTTTTAGTAGAAGAATGTAAATGGACTCAAATCGGTGTCAGCTGTGAGGGCAGACCAGCTTGCTCAGGTCTTCCTACCTTCTGGTGTTGTAAACTTCCAAGGACGGAGACTGGGCAGCCTGTAAGTGCTCTACTACCTGCACCTCTTCGCATCCTCGAGGTAGAAAAGTTTGTCCTACACACTGGTGTCTTTGGGGGGTCCAAAACTGAATGCAGTATCCAAGGCTGCCTCTTTGATATTGTATTCTTTAATCCTGTTCTGGACACCTGTGATTGTGTAAGGAAACAGAATTTGAGTAGAATTGCATTCCTGCGGTGCAGGTTGTGGATAAAGTATTTCCATCCTGTGGAAGAAAGAAAGAGAGTGTGTTTCTGCATTCTGTCTGAGGTTACCCGCAGCAGCCCCACGAGGTCTGTCAATCTGCAGTATTGTCCTCTGACGATCACTTAGTCACGTTAAAGCATTAAAATTAATAAATAATAGATCAGAAGTGTATGTGTCTTAAAGAGATGAAATCTGTGTTCCGCATTGTAAAGCTGGTGAGGAGAAAGCTGGTTTGGAAGTTATGTGATCTACATGGCACAGAAATTAAGCTTTTGAAAGCTGTTATTCCGTTTTTGTAGCTGCCGTGTTAAATTATTTCAGCTTTCTAGATTGTATAGCTTGGTGCTTGGATGAAAGCTGAATGCTGAAAAACTTGTATTTGCTTTCATGTTTAGAACAACGTAGATAATCGTGTCTGTTACTGGGTAAGCCTTTGCATCAAAGGGAAATGTATTCAAGTAGGACTGATGAGGGTTTTCAGCCTCCTGTGGTAGATTTACCCAGTATGCATATACAAATGTGTCTTTTTATTTTAATGAGTTTTGTTATGGCTTAAAGGTCGAGATATGTAACATACTTGTGTAAAGCTTCCCCTAAATACTTCTTCCAAAATAGTTTGCTTATCTGGCAGAGCTTGTTGGGCTGCTTCCTCACTAAACTCTAAATTGCAGTTCACTTTGGAACTTAATGGTGTGCTGCTTTTACTTAAGAGTACTTTAATGGTAATACTTCGGAATATCACCACTTTCTCTTCTCTAAGGTAATGATTTTAATTTGCTATGGGAACCAGAAGAAACTGTGACAGTGTTGCTCTCTACTTGTTTCTCTTCTTGTGGTAGGATTGGTTTAGAGTGATATTTTGTGAGTAACTGTTCTGCAGCTCAGCTACAGTTACACAGTTATCTTGTCTGTGCAGTTTCATTTTATGTGGAAGGCCACGTGGCAAACACTGCTTCATGTATGGTGTAGAATTTATTAATGATAAAATAAGGGGCTGTTTTCCCATCACATGAATGACCCCAGTGCCAAAAAGAAAACCTAGCCCAAAACACCCAAAACAAACAAACAAAAGCCTAAACAAATCTACACTTTCTTTGATTAAAAAAATCCAAGTGAGCATCCATCTTTGGAGTTACCAAATCTAATTGGACTGTTGGGACCATTTGTAGGAAGAGGGATGAAAATGAATCCCAGAGGAACCAGTTATCTACTTCTTTGTAGAAACAGCTGTGCCAGCATTGGAGTTGATGACTGGGAAGAGAGGGAGAGAGAGATCCATCCATCTTGTAGGTGCACATGTATATGTGTTGGTATACACGCAGGCATACAAATACATGTATGTATGTATCACCAATACACGTGTTTATCTGTTGGACCTGCTCCTGTTTCCAACTCAAACTTGTTCAAACTCAGACTTTGGCATAGATGTTCACATGACATCTGTAAGAAACGCACAGTCAATTCAGTTTGCCTTTCACGTTGTGATACTGCTATCATTTCATTGTTACTAAAAGTCAAAGCTGTTTTTGTTAGGTCACAGGTTTCCAAACGCATTCAGATATTTTTGAAGGCACCGCCTTTTGTTTATGGACTAACCTCAAATATGAGTTGGAAAGAAAGGAACAGCCCTAAGTGAGTTCCAGGTCTGAATTAGGATGGTATGATAGAATAAAGTGGTCTTTTACCTTTCTGATTTTATTTTTGTATGATCAGAGAATTTTTTCTTTCCAGCTTCAGTTTTGAAGCCAAATACTAATTTTCCTAAAGGTGCAAAAGTAAAGAAATAGAATCACATTTTACTTCCCAGGAATTTCTGCTCATCTAAGGATTTCCTTCTCTTAAAATCTTTAACTATCATGCTTCTTTCCTTAATTTTAAGTTACTGCAATATAGGTTTTTGGATTAATCAAGTCCTGATGGTGTCTTATGATATATGTCAAAAGGATTTGTGAATCAGCAGTTGACTTCAGCTGTACTACTTATGGAGCTCTGCGATGGTCCTATGATATGATAGTATATTCATCCTTTTCTCTGTTCTTTTAGTGGCTGAAATATCTGTAATGATTCTTTGGCATTCTCCCTATTAGCTTACCACTGAATTACTAGATTACTTCTTAACAACCAAATCTTTCCTGCTCCTATTAATATTGGGTAGTATAAATTATCTTTGGTAGTTCACTGAGGAAAAAAAAAATCCAGTTCCAAAGAAACTTGAAGTTTCCTTTTAACCTCATTGTCAGCGAGCTAGGTAGAAAGAAAGACAACGCATGAGAATGTCTGTCAGTGTACTGTCCATTTATCTGTTGTTTTCAAACTTTTCTTGTCTACATTTACAAAGAAAAATGGAAAGAAGTGATAAAATTTGGTATCATGAAAGTGATACCAAAGCTGTGTTTAGAAACATGGGTTTTTGTATTTACTGATTGTAGTCACAGGCACAGCTGCTCAAGTTGTTTAGTCAGAACACAATTCTGTAACTAAGTACAAACTCATGATGTTCAAAGGAGGATATGAAGCTTGTTTACCTCATGATTCTTCTGTAAAGGTTCGTGGGTTAAGTTGCTAATTAAACTGTAGGAGAGGTTGACTGATTAGAGCTTACTAAATTTAGTGGACCTTGATTTCCATGGAGCAAGGATTTTACTGCTACTCTGAAGAGGCACTTTGCTATTTTAAACTAATGTCCAATCCTGAAAAGATGTTTGTGGTGTGTGTCTGGTTTGTAGTTGGTACTAATTGTACGTGTGTTTAAAATCAGTTGGTATTGATCCGGATTCTTCCAAATTATGTCTGCATTACACTGTGTATCTTCATAAAAGAATAATCTTCTTAAGACTTTCATGGCACTGATTTTTTGATCTGTATTGGATATACTTTGCAACTAATTCTCAAAGCTAAAATATATATATATATATAAGGACAACGCTGAAATTATTTTGAAGCTATTCACATTTCAGAAATGCGTTATGAAATGAAGCAAACCATATCTGACTGTTGGCCAGGTTAGATACAAGCACTTTTCCTATTTGGAGAACTTGCTGCTGACCAACATTTCTTCCCTGCTTAAGTTCTGCTGTCAGCTGCCCCACAGCAGTGCCTCTCTTAGAAGCAGGATGCTCACCCATAGCCACTGTGTCCATATGGGGCATTCAAGATAAAACTGCTCATGCTTGTCTGTTCTTGCAGGTACACATAAAGCGCTCAGCCAGCAGGGAAAAATATACATTATAGAAATGGCTTGTAATAATTTATAGGATAGTCCATCCAATGACAACAGGAATTATGCTTGCCATCTATAAATTTGTTGTTAATGTGTTGTAGACTTAATCAATAATTGATTCACACATTTCAAGATTCAGCTGTCTGGGCATTTAAATTAATTTAGAGGCAATATATAAATTCATGTGACTTCAAACACAAGGTCATCAACATCAGTCATGGCCAGAAATTAGTTATTGAAATTTGGCTTTGACTCAAATACAGAACAAACTGAAGGAAGGAAATAGGTGAAGTTGTTTTGACTGAGATCCTTAAAAGGATCCATGTGGTCAAAAGGGCCAGCCTTTGCAAATTGTAGTACTGGAGAACTGGATTGCAGTTGTTTTTTTTGTTTTGTTTTGTTTTCTGTATTTAAATTGGTTAAATTTCATGATCTATGAGTTATGTTAGTGAAAGCAAATGGTAGGCAGTGTCAAATTTGCTGACTTGCTTAATCAGTAATACTTGAGAAATCTTGTAGGCTGTACTCTGATGGCAAGCAGCAAGGTGTCAGCAAGGATATCAGTATCTGTCTGTTTGCTGGTCTCCCACTCACCAAGGAGCTGAGCTGGACAGGAGGTGAGCTGTGAAGGTATGTGGAGGAGGTGAAATTGTGGTACCTCTTCAAGCATCTGGCTTTCATAGGTGTCTAGAGTTGGCCACGGTAGTTAGCACGGTGCTGTGCTAGTACAAGTCGTGTGGCAGTGAGGGATCCCATGGTGAAGCATTGTGAGCTTTCTCCACTTTTTCCAGATGTGTCAAGGCTCCATCTAGCGAAAAAGGAACAGAAGAGGCATGAAGAGTGGTGGCTCATGATTTCTTTGTTTCATTCTATTAAAGACAAGGCACTGCTAATATGTTTGGGCTACATCTATTTAAATGCTGTGAAAAGTTTCAAAGGCATTATAAGAATTGAGTGCTATCTGAGGAGTGGGATGGAGGAAGCAACAGAGACTGATGGAATGATGTCATTCCGGTGGGAAGAAATCCTTGGACCTTACTGGATCCAACCCCTCCTGTTCAGCTCAAGCCCAGCTTCAAACCCGGAACCAATTTAGGATGAGATTGCTCAGGGCCTGATCTTGCTCTTATTCTTGCTCTGAACATTTCCAAGGATGGAGATTCCACAGCCTTGCTAGGCAACCTCTTCCAGTGTCTGCCCTCTGTGGATAGAAATCTCCCTGCTCCCTAATACCTTGTTGCAAGGCATTAGTTACCTATTGTATAGATTATTTTGAATGGTATTGCTTATTCTTAATGAGTCCTACAAGGCAAAACATTTAAACCCTTGCTTTTCAAATTTGCATAAACCACTATGTTGTGCAAAGCCGCTGTTTCTCTCCTCCTAGCGTGTCCAAAGATTGCAGAAAGTTTCTGTTTTGGGTGAGTGACCTCGTCTGTGAAATTCCTATCTCTGCTTTATGTAGTAACATGGCTGCGCTTCTGTTCCTCCGCTCCAACCGTTCAAAGGGGAAAACTGCTCATAAATGGAGAACTTGCTCAGGAATTACAGCAACAGAAGTAATTCATCTTCTGAAGGGCTGGTGAATTTCTTTCATGGGAAATAATAGAAGGTTTGTAAAAGTGCAAGTATGGTATGATGGAAAACTTCATGTCCTAAATAGCCCTTGAGCACTTCTGGAATAGAATCCCTTTTCTTACTCTTAATTATGGAGTTATTAATGACTAAAAGCCTGCAGATGAAAATTTGTTGACAGTTTGTCAGCCTCTGGAGAATAAAGCTGACATCGTACTTTCATTTTTACAGCTGACAACGTAATTACGTTCCTCTTGGTAGTTGGAGCCGATGGATTGAAGGTTAAATGGGCTGCTTTGGTCCTGATTGCAAAGGAAATAGCTTAAAACTGTTCAGACTGTCTGATGAAAAGAAATTTAATTGTTACTGCTATTGTTTATTTATTCATTTATTTGAAAAAATCTCAAAGTTCCTCTTCCTATCTTTGCATGTATGCCCAAAATTAGAATATAAACTTAGGTTTGAGTGCTGCCTCTTTACAATACAATGCTTCTGAGTCCTCTTAGAAGAAAAAGATGGTTGCTTTGTAGATGTTAACATTGCAGGATTACTGTAACTGCTTTCTCCAGACCCCTGATGGAATGGGAATTCTGAGGAGTCTGCTCCCAACCCACCTTTGCCGTGGGCTTGGTTCATTGCTGGGTCAATGAGTGTTGCCCTGCTGCGGTGCATGCTTGGTGGCCTCCTGTTCCTCACTGCTCTTAATAGCTATAAGGCTGCAGTTTTGTAATAGCTGGGGCTGGGGAAAGTCCTTTTGGTGTAATATAAGTTGTCACTGCTCTCATTTTATCATTGGCGGCGTTTATTATATTGCTCCCGTATTTATGACGCTGTGTAGCAAGGCATATTGGAAAAGGAGTGGAAGGTTTACAGTGCAGAAAGCTTCCTCTGCTGTTCGTTGTCTAAATGGACTTCCTGGGAGCAGTATCAGTAAGAAATGAGAGGAGACTCAGCCACTTGGGTTCTTCGATCCAGGCCTGTCCTGAGCTATTTACATCTGAATGTTGCGGATGCATGAGCTGGTTGATTTTCAGGTGTTCTGTATGCTGTTGGAAAGCTGTTATCTTTTTGGAGTACATTTACTTCGAAACCCTAAAATATTTCTTTATGCCTGACTGTTTCTAGGAGAATGTCTGACTATGCTAGACTGTTAGGTCACATCTGTAAGACCTGAAGTGGCTCAGCATTACAGGGTGGAGAGGGGGAACAACCCCAAATCTTCTCTAAAATGGAAAAATGCAGAGGGTTTTAGTTGTTGTTGCTTTTTAACAGCCTTAATATTTTATAATTTTGTATTTTTGTTTTCTTGAATGGTTTTAAGCTTTTGTCTTATTTGGTGGGAATTCTAGTTTTGGATGTTTTACCTAAATGTTGTTAACTCCTGGCATAGAACTTCAGAACCTTAAAGAGGTGAACTCCTGGTTCCCAAGTCCCTCTCATTCTAGGGCTCCCTAGCAGTGCATCATCCACAACCATAGTAATTAAGAAATAAGATCTTCCATATTTTATTTCTTTAAGATTTGTGATTTTTATAGACTGCTCCTTTGGACAGAGCTTCAGAATAAGGGGCTTACTATATGAAGATCTGTGGAAATTGCCTTTCTGTACAACTAATTCAAATGATATACTTTGGGAGGAAAAGAGACTACTTGTTTATCTTGAAATAAACTTTCACTCCACATTTTTGCATTATATGAGTACAGTTATGCAGATAGATGAATTAATGGGCAACACTTAATGGACAGTAATATTTCCTAGAGGGTAGCAAAACATGTAGATAGGAGTCTGAGGAGAAAGTTGATTAAAGAAACGGCACAATTTTAATTCAGCTTGGATGAAATATTAAGCTATGTTCTTTTATCTAAGGCATACGACTGAACAGCTAAGCTTTATATATAATCCTGTGGGTGGGGATGTAAAGAAAAATCATGGAAGATAAATACCAAACCAAGGGAAAAAGAATGAATGTAATAAATGGCTTCCACAAAACATCTCTGTGGACTCATAAAATATTACAAATTGTGTGGGACTGTGAACCATCCAGCAGCATATTGGAATGTTTTACTGGTCTTCTCTGTGATATTCATAGAAGTACAAATGAATAATTTATGTATTGTAGTTTTTATGTTGGCGTTTATATAATTTGGTTACAATCAGATGTAAATAATCATAACATCAAGTGCTTCTCCATTAGTAAGGTTTGCAACTAGTTTACTTCTAAAACATGAGCCTGTTTAATAATTAAAAGTATAATGTGCCATTGACAGAGTCAACAAGAATGGAGCAAGAAGCTTGGAAATTACCTAAGAGAAATGCTAGAGTAGCAGAAGTAAAGCATCAATATACAGTTCTGCCTTTTGGGGTATCATAGTTATATTTTAAGCAGTTTAGCACTCCAATATTAATTTTTTTTCTTTTTTTCTTTTTGTTTTCCTTTCAGCCATAATCAGCAGACCACGTCATTTAGACATCCTGTGACAGGACAGGTTTCTCCAGAAAATATTGAATTTATTTTGCAAGAAGAGTAAGTAGCTCTATACCCATGGCAAGAGTTCTGAAATAGTGACACACTTACTTACAGTGGCTTAGTAGTTTGACAGTACTTCTGGTACTGTAGCAAAAACGTCATACAGTTGTTTGATGCTTAAAAATTTACTACTTCTTCTGACAGTATGTTTTTGATTGTAGTACTGTTCCACATGGGGTCTGGAGAGGGAATCTCTTCTAGATCTTTATTTAAAGAAAAAGGGGGGGAAAAAAAAGAGGCATTCTAAATAGGATACTTACATAAAGTTGAAGTGTCATTAAGTACCATGTATACATAACAGAAATTTCAAATGTCTTCACAGGAAACTGAAATGTTTGTACTGAAACTGAAATACACGAAAATATTACTGTTTTCTGTTGTAATTTCTCACGTTTCCTTTGTTTTAGCTTTTCTACATTCATTGCCTCTTGGGCTGTTGTTTAATCAGAAATGGTTGCTCCTGCATTCCTCAGTTTATTCTAGAGACACAGAATCATGTATGTTAGTTCCCAGTACATTTCCTTCTGGCATCACCCATGCTGCATGCTAGATTGCTCTTGGAATCCCTTCTGTAACTGGATGACTAGGTATCTTTCCTATACGCAGTCTAGAACTTCAGTGCTACATCACTTGTAAAAACTATTTCAAAGAACAAGAGGAATAGAGTGACATCAAATATCTTTCCCTTTTCTTTCCTGGTCTTATAACACTGCCTCGCCAGCCTCTAGCCCTCACATGCTTCTCTTCATACATCACAGAGCACGGACATCATGCTGTAATAGCCTACTGTGGTGGTCTGTAAGGCTGCCTTTGTGAGTGCTTTATATTTCAAATTATGTGACATTTTAATTTAATTTGCATTCAATTTAAAGCAGTATTGTATTAAGAATGCTTAAGTGGTATTGGATTCATTGGCCCAGAGAAGGAAACAGTGAGGCTCCCAGGTGTCTGAGTCTTTTGTGGCAACGTCTTCTGTTGTGGGCCTGGAGAAGAAAGAAGAGGTGGAGCACAACAGTACAGCTTTCTGTGCAGATATTCTGGAACAACCCTGAAAAGTGCTTCTCAGATGGTTTAATAAAACCCAAACACTAAACAAACCTCTCTCCCAAACACCCAAAGCAAATCCAATGGGCAGTCCTTCCTTAAGGCCCATGCTATGAACCAGCACAAAATGGATGAACATGTCCTGCTGTGGGGAGGAGAGGTCTGTAAGCAGGTGCAAAGAGTGTGGGATAGCTAATGAGATGGACATCACCCTGTTTGGTGACATGCACATGGCTTGCTGCTGGGGAAGGGACTGGGTCTTTTACAGATACACACAGAAGCTGCTCCAGGTCATTTAGTGAGGAAAACAGATATCTTGCAATGGAGCAATGCTTAAGGTCAGTATAAACTACAGACACTATTCATCTGTTTTCTGTCTTCCAGCCATTAATGGATGTTTATTTAATCTGCTGGACAAGTTTGATCAAATTTAGCATGGAGAAAATTCATATACATGTCAAGAAAGTATGTATTTGGACAGAACTCCTTGGAGTGCCTTCCTGGGTTACTCACGCTTGCCTGAGTTGTTCCTGCTTTTGTAATCCCGGTAGCAGAAAAAGTACTAGAAGTAGAATCAAAAGAACAACTGACTGACTGCACATGGTTTTATTGATCTTCTACATCTGTCAGAAGCATTTTTGTAAGAGAAGTGGAGGTGTTTATTTGGAGGAGAATCAGATAAACAGGCATAACTTGTCATCAATTACTTGCACTGAGATGGTGTCAGAAGTAGAAAAAACAATCTTAGAATGCAGTAGAATTAGTAGAGACAAGTGATTTTTATTTTAAGTGAAGAGGGAATGACTGCAGGAGTATATATAGAGAGAGATGTGTTTGTAGTGACTACTCAGGAAACTGTGAGAACAATTCCCTGAGCTTTATTATTGATCTGAAGTACATAGAGTGTTTTGAAAATGAGATATTTTTAATATATAAGCTAAAATTGATTTGAAGATGGAAACCTGAGATCTTCTGGTTTCCTTGGTTTTGTACTACTTCTACTTCCAGCAGTGTAGTTTTTATGCAGATGCTGTTCATTGTCATCATACCTGAGTTCCTGTCAGATGGCACTGTTGACATATGTAGATGTCTCTCCTTGGGCATCAAGGATTTGTGTGAGATTGGAGTTGTAGACTGCATATTAATTTGGAATCAGTGTGGTAGATCGTATCTTGTGATGAAAGGTTTTTAACTGACAAGACACAATTGGAAAGCTTGTACCTGGATTTCCATGATCTGTGGTAACTATTTCCACCACGGGATCCTTTTGAATAAGAATGCCTTTTTTTCTGTAGCTCAAGAATCCTGTCTGATGTAGAAGCACTCTTAAGAACTTCATATACAGCAATTTCTTCTTCAGTGCTGTTGTGACATGATTTATTCCTTACAGTTTGATTTTAATTTAAGATTAGGGCTAAAGCCTGGAATAGTCACCAGATATTGACTAGGAGCTAGTGGAGAGACCTTGGCAGAAACTGTTTCAGGTTGCAACAAATGTCTTAATAAAGAGGATACCTTTAACATCAGAAAAGTAATTTACAGTAATGTAGAGATGATGGATGTATGCTCACGTCGTTCCTCATCCAATCAACATACTGGCAAGGAAAGAAGAGGTTTGTAAAATGATGTCATCGAATGATTTCATCCTGGTGTACTTATGACTCAGTTATGAACCAGAAGCCCTTGTCTCACTTGATCAAATGAGAACTGGATGCTTTCAGTAGAAAGCTGAGATTGTTCCTCACTAGTGCTTTCCCAAGTAATTTTACCTTTTAAACAGTATCACATCATTCTTGCTGTTAAAACCAAAATGATTTCTTCAACTCTGTTGTAGCTGGAAAACAAAGACAAACAGTATTGCTTAGAACCTGTAACTTTTCAATTACATTATTTTTTGATCCTTATGCAATTCTTGCTTCTTGGATGTTCTCTTAATTAGATTTTTTTAAATTTATTATTATTATTAGAAATAGTGATTAGTATTTCCTGACCTATTCATAGGTAAGACAATTGTCAATTCCCCACCTTTCATTCTTAAACTACTGAACAGGTTTAAACACATTGTTATATATGCATTTCTTTGAAAACCCCGTGGTAGAATCGTTTAGCTTAGTCATATGCAATTTTTAGATTTCTTCTATTTTTTTCTGTAAATAGCAGTTCTTTGTAGAGAAAGGAAGAAATAGGTACTTACAGCAACACATTTAATTGCATCTGTTGCTAAATACTAGTAGTTGTGTATTAGAAATTTTACAGGTTTTTTTGTGATAGCATTATGATTGCAAATGAGAAAATAGTACTTCAAAGTTAAAAAGGGTAAAACTTTAATGTAAGTATCGAAATAGGGAAAATACATATATTGTGTCCCTAATCCAATGTCTGTTATCCTTTTTTGCCTTTTTTTTGTGTGCAACTGGTAAAGTCTGTGTATCTCTAGAGAGAAAAGCCATCTTATTTTGTCTATTACATTTGGTTACTATAGCAGCAAAAATATCAGGTGAAGAGAAGAGAGAAAACCCAAACAGTCCCCAAATAAACATCTGGCATGTTTATGTGTATAGAAGTATGAGGACAGTTAATTTTTATTTAGCTGAATAGGAGATTTATTAATGTAGGAACTAGATTGACATGATGTTATTTTGTTCCTGCAAAATAAACTTTTTAAGTTACTGGTATGGACGTGCATCTTTTCAGTTGTCTAATCTTTGTCATCCTTTAGAGAAAAGGAATTTGTTTTCTCATGAGGATTGCGTTTTTCAGTACTAGCTACTGGTGTAAAATCCCACTTCGTTCAATTTTTTAAATAAATACTGTCAATCTGATTCTTTGAGTTAGTATACTGTGATTTCTTTAGGCATCCTTGCAGAGTTTGAGTAGAGAGTTCCTTGGTAGGAGATATTATAAAATATGTGAAAATAACTCTATATAAAGATTTACAAGGGAACAGAGCTCAGAATGCATACAGTGCCATTTTGTTTGTGTATGCACACCTCTGTGGGAGGCAGCAAGAAAACTGTCAAGAACATAAAGAAAACCAGCACTGTGAAGGGTATCTCAACCAGCAGATATTATCAAACATCTTTGGAAGTAATCACTCTGAACTAATGCATCTGAATGTACAAGGTTAATGCTTTATTCCCTCATTTTTGAAGATGAATCTGTAAACAATGTTAGGATAACGTTAACTCCATTAAACGCATTGAGATGTTTCAGGTAATTTTGTATATTCTACATATTTTTCTTTGCTATTTAAAACAGACTGAGAACATTAATTAGCTATTGAGAGACTTGACCTTGAGACTGGTTGTGATCTGATTTAACGCAAATCTGTTATAGTATTTTATTCTTGAAATACTATTTACGAGTATTTTAAGTTCATTTTCAGTATTGTTTTGTGTATTCTCTTACACTTCAGGTGCAAAATGTTTGGATCATCACTGTTTGCCACGAAACGCATTGTTTTAGGAGAGTGTTTGCATTTTTTTCTTTTTCAGTTGACTTGCTGTCTCTTTTGCTGGCTATTTGAGTTCTTCCATGGCAACAACCTTGCTTGCTTTTTTCTTTCTTTCTCTTCCTTTCATTATTTTTGAAATGTTGTTCTTTTTCAAGTTGAAGTTCTTCATTTATCTTATCAAGATAAATGTTAGTTAGATTTGTTAGTAGTATCACTACTAACAAATGAAAGTATAATTTATTGACAGTGATTGTTTTCAGTAGCAAATGGAAGAGAAATCACTTAATGGTAAAATGATCAGTTCTTAGAAACAGTTCATTTGTAGTTCTATATTGCATTTCAGTTTTCTGATATTTCTAGTGATCTTCTGATAGGTCTTGTTATGTGTATGAATCTTAGCTTCCTCTGTCGTTCTTCTTAGCTTCCTCTGTCGTTCTTCTTAGCTTCCTCTGTCGTTCTTCTTAGCTTCCTCTGTCGTTCTTCTTAGC